>NC_064846.1:114026700-114328117 GCF_024166365.1 Elephas maximus indicus | reverse complement strand
TGGCTATTTGTCTGCTCAATCTCTGTTCTTTGAGAATACCCAAGAAGTTGGGCCCTACTCCCACCTGTTTCCTGGAAAGACAATATCTTCATTCATAAATAAAGAGTTAAAACAGCATTTTTATCAATCTTTGTTATTTAAAAAAGATCAGAAATATCCAAGTTAATTTGTCATTTCCTGCAAAGTTCGAAGTGGAACTTTTAGAAGCGAAAAATACATTAGAAAACTCACTGGATGGACTCAACAGCTAAGTGGAGACAACAGAAGAAAGAATCAGTGAACCTGAAGATAAAGCAATAGAAATTACCTAATCTGAACAACAGAAAGAAAATAAATTGAAAAAAAAATGAACAGAGCTTCAGCAAATACAGAACTATAAGAAAAGATCTAACATTTGTGTCATCAGAGTCCCAGAGGAAGAGGAGAAAGAGTGTGGGGTTGAAAAGTATTTGAAGAAATAATGAGTGAAAATTTCACAAATGTGACATAGAAATCCTATATGCATATGCAAAATATGTGAAGCAACAACTGACAGAACAAAAAGGAAAAAGACAAATGCATAATTATCCTTGGATACTCAATACTTCTCTCTCAACAACTAATCGAACGACTAGACAAAATCAGCAATGATAGAGAAGAATTCAACAACGTCATCAACCAACAGAAATTAATGGCATTTATAAATACTCCACTCAACAACAGAATATACATTTTTTTTCAAGCAGCCATGGAACACTTAACAAGATAGACCATATCCTGGGCCATAAAACAAAACTCAACAAATTTAAAAGGACTGAAATCATACAGAGTATACTCTCTGATGAGTATGGAATCAAACTTGAAATCAATAACAAAGATGAAAGGAAGTCTACAAATCTACAAACATTTGGAAACTAAACAACATACTTCTATATAATCCACGGGACAAAGAAAAAGTCTAAAGAGAAATACATTGAACTACATGAAAATGAAAATACAACATATCAAAATTTGTGGGACACAGCTAAATCAGTGCTGAGAAGGAATTTTATAGCACTAAATGCTTATATGAGAAAAGATAAGTCTGAAATCAATAATCTAAGTTCCCACCTCAAGAAACTAGAAAAAGAGCAAAATAAACCCAAAACCAGCAAAAGGAAGGAAAAAATAAAGTACAGAAATCAATGAAACTGTAAACAAAAAGACAATTTAAAAAGTCAATGAGAAAAAAAAGCTGGTTCTTTGAAAATATCAATAAAATTAAAAACCTCCTTCAAGACTGACAAAGAAAAAGAGAAGACACAAATTATCATATCAGGAATGAAAAGAAATATCACTATAGAGCCTACAGAATTGAAAGGATAATACGGAAATATTATGAACAATTCTACATTCCTTGAAAAGCACAAACTTCCACAGCACACCCAATTTATAATGTTGTTAGGTGCCATCAAGCCGGTTCTGATTCATAGTGACCCTATGTACAACAGAATGAAATACTGCCCAGTCCTGTGCCATCCTCACAATTGTTGCTATGTTTGAGCCCATTGCTGCAGCCACTGTGTCAGTCTATCTCATTGAGGATTTTCCTCTTTTTCGCTGACCCTCTACTAAGCATGATGTCTTTTTCCAAGGGCTGGTCCCTCCTGATAACATGTCAAAATAATTTAAGATGAAGTCTTGCCATCCTCTCTTCTAAGGAGCATTCTGGCTGTACTTCTTTCCAGACAGATTTGTTTGTTCTTCGGGCAGTCCACAGTATATTCAATATTCTTTACCAACACCATCATTCAAAGGCATCCATTCTTCTTTGGTCTTCCTTATTCATCGTCCAGCTTTTGCATGCATATGTGGTGACTGAAAATACCATGGCTTGGAGCAGGCACACCTTAGTTCTCAAAGTGATATCTCTGCTTTTTTACACTTTAAAGAGGTCTTTTGCAGATTTACCCAGTGCAATAAATGCACTGATTTCTTGACTGCTGCTTCCATGGGTGTTGATTGTGGATCCAAGTAAAATGAAATCCTTGACAATATCAATATTTTCTCCATTTATCATGATGCTATTTATTTGTACGGTTGTGAAGATTTTTGTTTTCTTTATGTTGAGGTGTAATCCATACTGAAGGCTGAAGTCTTTGATCTTCATCAGTAAGTGCTTCAAGTCCTCTTCACTTTCAGCAAGCAAGGTTGTGTCATCTGCAAAACGCAGGTTGTTAATGAGTCTTCCTCCAATCCTGATGCCCTGTTCTTCTTCATATAGTCCAGCTTCTCTGATTATTTGCTCAGCATACAGACTGAATAAATATGGTGAAAGGGTACAACCCTGATGCACACCTTTCCTGATTTTAAACCATGCAGTATTCCCTTGTTCTGTTCGAACGACTGCCTCTTGATCTATGCACAGGTTCTACACGAATACAATTAAGTGTTCCAATATATAACAGATAATTTAAATGATCCTTTAACTATTACATAAATTGAAATCATAATTTAAAAACTCCAAAAAAAGGTTAAAGATAATTTGGCAAAGTGTTTAGCATAGTGGCTAGCACACTAGCTAGTGTTCAATAAATAGCTATTACTATTTTATTTAAATCATCACATCCACCCTCAGGGGAACTGAGGTTTTTCAGGAATGAAATCCTTTACAAATAAGTAGCAGAGTCAGAATTTGAACCCAGATCTTCCAGCTCTGAAACCGGGGCCATTTCTTCTACAATTCAGAGTTCACATCACAGCCACCCCCTTAGGGATGTGACAACCAATTCTTCTATAGATAGGAAAACTGTAAGGGACGAGGTTTTTGCCAAAACCTGTTCTAGCAAAAAAAAAAACACTAAACCGGTTGATGTTGACTCATGTTGACCCCATGTGTTGCAGAATAGAACCGCACTCCATAGGCTTTTCAACCCTTGGTGGTGCAGTAGTTAAGAGCTTGGCTCCTAACCAAAAAGTCAGCAGTTCAAATCTACCAGCTGCTCCTTGGAAACCCTATGAGATAGTTCTGCTCTGTCCTATATAGGGTTGCCATGAGTCGGAACTGACTTGATGGCAATGGATTCTAACCTTTCAGAAGCAGAACTCCAGGCCCTTCTTCTAAGGTGCCTCTGGGTGGGCTTGAAACATCAACCTTTTGGTTAGTAATTGAACACTTAACTGTTTGGGCAAAGCCCCAGACATCAATAAATACTCGCCAACTAGCTTTCTCTGGCAGTGTAGAGCAATGATTCTCAAAGTTTAGGGTACATCAACATCACCTGTTTGTTAAAATACAGATTGCTGGGTCCCAGTCCTAGCCTGGTGATCTGCATTTTAAACAAATTACCAGTTAATGAGTCACACTGTGAAAATGCATGGTGTATGGTAACGATATGTTACCCTACCCATCCCCCAATATTAGAAGCTGTCACACTCCACAGAAGGGGAGGGAATCAAGACAGGATAAGTGATTCTTGCCGGCAGACCCCACTCATCTACTGAATCAGAAACCCTACAGGCGGAGCTCAACAATCTTGTGTTTTAACGGGTCTTCCAAGCAATTCTGATGGACTCTAAATTCTGAGGACCACTGTTCTACAAATCAAAGTATTTTGCAAAATCCAGCCCTTTACAGTTAGAGGAATGGAGCTATGCCATATTCTTTCCACTTTTGAGAACCTGGGCTCTAGAATCAGACAATGCTAAATTCAAATCCAGACTCAGAAAGTCACTTAACCTCCATGAGTTCCAGAGTCTCATCAGCAAAATGGAATAACTGCCTCCCTTGTTATAACCTTTCCAGGAAGTAACTTGGCATTATATACCATAATCCCTTATAGGACTTCAAAAAAGCCATATCCTATGGAAGTCATCAGAGATGCAAAACCAAACCAACCAAACCCAATGCTGTCGAGTTGATTCCGACTCATAGCGACCCTATAAGCCAGAGTAGAACTGCCCCGTAGCATTTCCAAGGAGCACCTGGCGGATTTGAACTGTGCTACGGCTGCTAAACAAGAGGTCGGAGATGCAAGCAGGTTTATATTGCCTCTAGGCATTTGTGGGTTTATAATTTGTGAGTTTAACTATTGTGAGCAACAATGAAAAGTTCATAATATTTAGTAATTTTTAATTGTGCTGAAGTACAAACTTAAATGGAGGACTATGAGCTGTGTGTGTACATGTGCACATGTACAATGCACTGAATAAGCAAAAACAGCTACCCACCAAAGAACTGATTCTCAGCTGGCTTCCTTGTTCTCTAGCAGCCCATAGAGAGAAACAGGAGAAACAATAAAAACTTGGTTTCTTCCGTGGAAAAGAAATTAAGGCAGTGAACTTGTCAGGGTATGCACAGAAACAGGACTTGCCATAGAAATGTGATTAAGGAGAGGCCTGGCCCATACGCCCATTGTGATATTTATAAATCTGGAATTCTTAAAGGTCTTAATGGTGTTCATTGTAAATGTTAAGTGACTACAAAAGTGTTCACCACATTTTTTTTCTTTTTTGTTTTAACCAGCACCCATATCAACATACAAAACATTTCCAGAACCCCTAAAATTTCTCTCACATCACAGTATTATTTATAATATAAAAAGTACAAATAACCTAAGTGTCCAACCATAGAAGAAATGACCAAGTAACTGATGACACATACATACGGTGGAATATCAGAAATCAGTTTTCTGATGAATAGTTAATGACCTGGTAAGATACATTATAATGTTCGGTGGGGAAAAAGATAGGTTACAAAACAGTATTTATAACAGAATCCCATTTTGTAAAAGTAAATGCTTACATTTAAAATAAACAGGTAGGAGTTAATGCAACAAAAAATTTAACAGTGAATTGTGCTGGATCATAGGTGATTTTTATTTTCTTTATTCTTTTTCTATATTTCTATATAGAAATATATATTTTATATAATGAGACTGTCTCATCTGTATAATCAGGAAAAAAATTTAAAAAACATTATTTAAAAGAATAATATCTAATTTTCAAGCTTGGGTACAGATTAAATGAGATAATTTATGCAAAGTCTCCGTCATGGGGTCTGGCACACAATAAGTACTCAGGAAGCATTTGTTCCTGTTCCCTGTTCCCAGATTACAGAATTAAGGGCTCTCTATATCGTGGACAGGAGCCCATTTCCCGGGTCTGAAACAATCTAAAGCAATAGCCTTTTTCATGAAGATTCATTCATTCATTCAAAAATGTACTCAGCATCTATTACATCTATTACATGTTCGGCATTGAACGATTCTGAGGACACCAAAAATGAAAAGATGACTTCTCTGCCCTGAGAGAGCTCTCGCTAGTGAATGACACCGACATACTTATAATTATGATCTAATGAAATAATTAATAAAGATGCAATACAAAGTACAATGGGAACCCAGAGGAAGGAGGCCTATTACAGAGGAAGGGTATTCTGTGAGCTATAAAAGGGAGGACAATAGTGGGAATAACATGGGAAAAGACACAGAAGCATAAAACAGTATAAAGCAATTCAGTCTCACTGGGACATAAAGAGCAAGGGAAGAGGAATGATAATAAATGAGACTGAACAAGTAGATCACAAAAGGTCTTGTCTGTCACACAAAGGAGATCAGATTTTATCCTGTAGAGGAACCACTGGAAGAATTTTAAGCATAAGTGTGACTTTATCAGCACTATCAAAAATACTAAAAATCCTGAAAAAAACCAAACCCAGCGCTAAAAATCCTGAAAGACATCTTAGTTCTCACCTGTTTCCAGAGGAAAGGAAAAAGAAATCACCCTCTAGGTCTGTCCCCTCTTAAATGAAATAACATGAGGCAGTTGGACCATGGTAAATATGCAATAAAGATCAGTTAAATACGAATTTGACTCTTTTGCGGAGAAACTGCATGGCGTAGTCCCTGCCAAGAGCAGAATTTCAGCACCATCACCTTCAGTTTGGTCTGGGCTTGGTAATAGGAATGGCTCCTTTGGAAGGGACTAATGACAACTGAAAATTTTAGAATCTAACATGCAACAAAGGAGGACACCCTATACTGTTTTGTTGTACTATAGTGTACAAATCCCTCTCGGGGTTGTCTTTACATAGTTGGGATATAAATCCCAAATAATAAAAAAATAATTGGATAATATTACAGTTGTATCCCACACACTAACCTCTCTGGAATCTTAGGTGACAGGTGCTTATGAGTACACATGGTTAACTGGAAGGAATGCATTAGTAGTATTACTCCTGCTGTTTTACCCATATTTCTTCTACTAATTCAATTTTAGTTGGATGGCTCTGCAGATAAATATTGTAAAAATAAAACACTATTGCATTTCTGCCCCCATGTATTGAGTGCATGCAAAATCACGAAGTATTTATTACATTTTATAAATGAAGACAATGAGGCTCAGAGAGGCAAAGTAACTTGCCCAAGGTCACATTGATAGTAAGTTGCAAAGCCAGGACTCAAATTCACATGTTACACTCAAATATCTCAAAAATGTAGTACTGTCTCCCCCAAAGTCAGTGTCTGAGGAAAAACAAAATTGCCATAACATAAAAACTGATAATGTCTTCGTGGTTGGAAATTAATTATAATTTTTTTTAATATTATAAAGAAGAGTGAAAAGAAGAAATACGTAGGGGAAAAGAGAAACAGCACAGGCCAATGTCACCTATGTCCTGGTCACCAAAGGGAGACAGAAGAACCTGGATCTCTGAGGTGGGCTGGAGTTAATTCTTGATGAGAGAGGGAAAAAAAAGTTTTGAGTGGGAACCCAAAACAGCGGAGCAAAGGAAAGATCAGTGAGCTGTGTACAGCTTGGCTTGCCCTCTTACCTGCCGTGAAACCAATCCTGGCACATGTCACACTCAATCATGAAGCGGGTCACATCATAAGGCAGCCTGCAGAGGCAATACACTGGCACAGAGGCCATCTTCGCCTGGCCTTGGAGCCTTCTGCAGCCGGCCAGGTTCGTGGCGTCAAGAGATGTGGAAGGTGGTAGCAGGAGTCCTTTCTGAATGAAGGCTGGGCACAAACAACAATTTTTATAGAGTGAATCAGGTCCCCCGGGGTACCAGCCTGAGTTCACAAATGGGGAATTACCATTGCCAGGATGCAGCACAGCTGGATCGGCTGTAGGGGGCAACAGGAGAATGTCCACCAGGCCTTCAAAATTTCATTAACAAATAAAGGACGGCACTGTGCCATCGAGGCTCCCCTCCCCCTCCCCCTTCTTAAGCCCCCTAGAGTCAGTGATAAGTTCTCATCGGGTTTCAGGTAAAATATCTGAAGCCTTTTCGGGAAGCTTCTTTAATCCCTCACTGAACCTTCTCCTTGCTCCCTCCCCTTGCTTCCCAGGGCTCCCTTTATTATGACGCAAACCATAGCCTTAAGAATGAGGCTGGGGGCACCAAAGGAAAAAAGTCTTCCCTAACCCCAAAATAGGGGTTAACTAGAGAGAGATGAAGGATCCCTGAAAGTCTGTAAGGATTACTCGAAAACTACCTCAATACCTGCAGGTACAAGGCAGGCAAGGCTTAGTGCCCAACTCAAATCACGGTCCTGGGGCTGTGTTCTGAGAGTTTAAATGATCTTTTCCTTCACTCTCAAAATCACTCCTTCCACGGCCAGTCAAGAGTCTCGTCATCCCCCAAAACTGAAATAAATCTCAATTTTAAAACTGATCAGATCGTCCTCTACTTCAAAGATGACAGGGTTCTCGTCGCACCCTCTCTTCCAAACCCCTGGAACTGACTAGAATTCCCTCACACTCCTGAAACTAAACAAGGATTTTTTCACTGCATCTCCTTACAGTCCTCCCAAACTGACAAGGAGTCCCCTGTTCCCCGAAACTGACAGGGATTTCATCATAGATCTTTAAGCTGACAGGAATCTCCCAGCAGCCCCCAAAACTTACGAGAATATCTTCACGCCTCCAAAACTGACAGGAACCTCCTCAGCTCCAAACCTGATAAGGTCTTCGGTCCGAACCCTACAGGAGGCTCCTCATCCCCAAAGCTGCAGGGACTTCTCACGCCCGCAGAATTCACTCCCACCGACACGCCTGCGGCGGGACTAGCTTCGGCACAGTTCGGCGCCTAGCTCAGCGGAGGCTCAGCGGGCAGTTCCGGCCCCACCGGCGGCGCGCGCCGAATTCTGGGATTGTTACAATAAGGCTATGAACCTTGCTCGCCTTCCTTCGAACCACCCGCTGGGTCTGCACGGCGGTGCTTTAGGGCAGCCCTCTCCACAGCACCCCGCAGGCCCGCCCGTTAGGGCCTACTGGAGACCGCGGCTCTGGCCTAGTCCGGCGGCTGCCCGGCGAACGGGCAAGCGGCGTTGTAGCTGAGCCAGCAGGAGATAGTCGCGAGCAACCCAACGAGGAATGAGACCAGTCGGCAGCCAGATTCAAGAAAAACAACCCGGTAAATCGCCGGGAGAAGCCCAGTGGCGGTGGTGGTAAATTGTAGTAGTCAATAAAGTTTATTCAAAACAATGAGGAAGTAGAGGCAGAGAGGGGAGGAGAAATATGGGGTAAACAGCTACCATATTGAGAGTGGCGCCGCTGCCGCGAGGGGACGAACCCGACCGCCATCTTATGAGGGCCGGACACGCGAGGTAACCCCGGCACACGCAGAGAAAGGAAAAGCAGCCATCTCCCATATGATGTCACCAGGGGCGTAGCGCCATTTGCGGAAGAGGGGCGGGGCTCAGCTACCTTTGAACCAACCCAATCGAAGCTGCAGACCTTGAGCAGAGAGGCCGCCATCTTAGATGAGGCAGTGTTTTGGCTCCATTTTGAGTGGGGCCAGAAACATGCTAGCCTTTCCCTCTTCCAGGCAAACATGGAGTTAAGCACCCCCCCGCTACTCCTCCTTCCCAGCCTTTTACCCCTATGAGAAGAGGTAAACTCGGTGACTCCAAAAGGCAAAATTAATAGGTGGAGGCGGGGGCGGGCTTCCCGCAGGGTAGAGGCAGAGTACTTACAGCAGATCCCATTCATCGAGCCTGGTCAGCAGACCCTTTCACCAGAATTTCGTGTCGTTTATTCTTTACCTTATGCGGGAAGCTCTGTTACTATCCCCATTTGACAAGTGAGTTGAGTTTCAGAAATAGGAAGTTAACCCTTGCACCCGCTACTACCCCCTTGTCCTCAGTCCCTCAGTCGTAGTTCCTCTGTACTTCTGTCAACTTCCCAGACCCCTCTGAACCCTCTCTTTTTTTATCCTACTGTTTCAGTCCAGTTCAGTTCAGATAAAGTTAAGGCATTTTCATGCATCTGTTCCACAATTTTCTGACTGCAGCCTGAGGGTGTGTTGTGAAAAGAGGTTTGAGTGAGTTCCACACACATGCTTAAAAATGGCGCTAGTTTACTCAAAACCTTCTAGAAAATCCTCTGAGTTCTCTTACTACTACACTTTCTTAAAGGGTCCCACCACTAAAAGAAAACAATGTGTGTGTGCACACCAGCGGCAATTGGTTAGGTTCTGAGGATACAAGGATGAAAAGAAGGCCTCAGCCGTGGGAAATCACCAGTGAGTGCAGGAGAAAAGCATGCAAGTAAATACTTGGAATATAACATCCAGTAAGCACACAAATACATTGTGCAAAATGAAGGTAAGGAAGAGCCCCAGAAGCTGCTTGCTGCTGTCAAAGAAGACTTCAGGGAGGCTTGGGGAATACATAAAAGTTCACTAAGTTAACAAGCCTGAACATTGTACATAAAAGGATCAGCATGTACAAATGCTTGGAGGCACATCGGGAACATTTGTTAAAAGTAGTTCAGTATTGTTGGAACAAAGGAAGGAGAAAAGAAGGGTAGGAGATTTAAACAGTGAGACGAGTCAGGTTGTAAAAGACGGCAAATATACAAAAAGTTTTAGATTTTTTTTTTATAAGAAACCATTAAAGGTTTTTGAGCAGGAGTAATATGAGTCACACTTGTGTCTTAGCCAGAGGAAAATCCAGGTTTAGTGGGACCTGAAGCTTACATATTTGGGAGGTGGGGCTTTAAGAAAAGAATATAGACTTATGAATATAAACTTAGGTTCAAAAGTGAGCAGTATTTCTAGAAGCCATTCTTACACCTGGGCGATAATTATACATAGAAGTTATACAAACCACATGTGTCCAACTAAACACAAACTAAATGTATCCCCCCCAAATCAGCTTCCCATTGGTGGGGTCTCAAAAATGTCTGCGGTATCTCCAACACCACCTAATACACAGGAAAGTGTGAACCAGGGAAAGACTCAGTGGAAATGGACAGCAGTTTTAACCAATTGTGGTTTAAATATATTTTAAAAACTTTGCAAAACATATTACTGTGTGACCGACCACATAGCAAGTGACAGGCTCTGTAGCTTAAGCTTCCTTAGCTTCACAAGTAGGCAAGAGGGAAGGAGGCTGTTGTACTAGTCTAGAACAAAAGATGAGACCTGAACCAGGATAGGTTTAGAGAATAATTAAAAATAGCGGGTGAATGAGGGAAAGGAGTATGAGTTCATGTCTCGGTTGGGTGTCAGGGTGGGTGATGGTGCCATTGCCTGAGCCAGAATACATAGAAGGAAAAGCAGTTTTGGTGGAGGAGAAGACTAAGTTTGAGTAAGTTGAGTTAAAGTACGTGTAGAACATTAATTCACTTGCCCAACAATTCTTCATTGAGTTTCAGAGGTAGGAAGTTAACCCTTGCACCCAGGTCTGGGTAGTAACCCAGACCTGGCTTTCATGGAGCTGACATGCTACTGGGAGATCAGTCAATAATCAAACCAATTTTAATTTACATATTTATTGAGCACCTATTATGTGCCAGGCACTGATCTAGGCACTGGGGATTTAGGGGTGAACAAGACAGACAAGGTCCCTGCCCTCCTGGAACTCACATTCCAGTGAGGGAGACAGACAATAAAGTGAGTCAAACAACAGAATTTTAGATTCCAGTGAATGCTATGTGAAAATAAAACAAGTTATGACACAGGGAATGATTTGGAGGGAAGGCATTCTATTTTAGATAGGGTAGCCAAGTAAGTCTTCTAGACAAAGTGTCATGTGAGCTGAGACCTGAATAACAAGAAGCCAACTGACAACAAGAGTAGAAGGAATAAGAAGTGCAAAAGTGATGGCAGAAGCCAGTTGAGTCCACTCTCAATATCACTTCCTGAGCATTTACCGGGCAGGGTACAGGTGGGGGTTGGAATGGAGGCTCCAGACATGAATATGAAACCCTATATGTACCCTTTAAGATTGTACAGTCTAATGAAGGAGACAAGAATACAATAAACAATAACAAGGGTGGGGGAAAAAAGCTCAAGAGTTCTATCTAGAGATATGAGCTAATATTTGTGGGAACAAAGAAGGAGCCACAATTATTTCAAACATGTTTAGTGGATATGTCAGGAAAGGCATCGCAGGAGGTGTCATTTGACCTAGGCACTGTGGTACCCACTCTCGCCCCTACCCCTAGAAGATCCCAGTGTTCTTGGGATGTGGGGAGAGGAAGCTAAAGAATACTGGGAAAGGGAAAGCTGTCAGGGGGCTGATCCCAGTCAGGCAGGTTTGCTTACAAAGGAACTGCCAAGGGTGCTTCTGCCAAGGATGGGAAGCAGCCAGCTGTTGCCCTGAAAATGTGTGGTTTGGTTATGTCTCACAGAATGCAGTGCATGATCTGAACTAGCCACCACAGCACAAGGCTGCTGTGGAAGCCTTCCTTCCTACCCCACCTCCACTTAACAGTTATACAATTTTATTTTTATTACATAAACAGTAGTAAATGCATTCTCATTGCAAACATTCAAACAGCTAAAGCTGAAGTTCCCTCTGGACCACCACTCAATCCCTGCTTACCTCCCTAGAAGGAGAATCTTAGCAGGATCTTTTCCAGTTAATTTCTCATAGAACTGTTCAGATGAAAATGATGAGGGATAAAGTGGAGTATAAAATATATGAGGAAAAATTAAGAAAAAAAGGCGGGGGAGAAATTACACGTGAAAGAACAGGCTTGCTCCGAAACAGACTTGAAAGTACAAGGGCAGTGAAAGCAAAAAGACAAAATAATGATAAATAACATGATCTGAGAATTCACTGTCCTGAACTCTTCACATCCATTTACTCAATCTATGCAGTGACTCTATGAGGCAGATACTAGTACTATTCCCACATTATGCATAAGAAAACTGAGTATAGAGACTTTAAATCACTTTCTCAGGTTACATTGCTAGTAAATATCCAAGCACAGGTTCCTGACAATGCAGGTCCAGAGTCCAGGTTCTTAACCACTCAGCTATACCACTGGTCTATATTTAACAGCAACTGGTGTCTCCAAGATTGATGTCATTGGGGAAGTTGATGGTTCTTTGCATGATTTGAATCACAGAAGCAAAATAGGGTTTGTACCCACTTGGAAAAAAACAACTAGCCGTGGGATCGGCACTCCACCAAGAGGATGGTCCCTCAGGTGCCAAACTACGTAGCTGAGAACACCAACCCACACCTCCAGGGCCATCGTCATGGGTATGCCACTTGTGTAGAGCTCTGCTCCAGAGGGGCTTTAGGAGTGGTTTAATGCTATGCTGTTGCTATCTTGAAATTCCTAATAATTTTATTTATTAATTTTTTATAATTTTTATTGTGCTTTAAGTGAGTTTACAAATCAAGTCAGTGTCTCACACAAAAACCCATATACACCTTCCTACACACTCCCAATTACTCTCCTCCCTAATGACACAGCCCAGTATCTCCCTCCACTCTCTATTTTCGTGTCCATTTCGCCAGTTTCTAACCCCCTCCACCCTCTCATCTCCCCTCCAAGCAGGAGATGGCAACATAGTCTCAAGTGTCCACCTGATCCAAGAAGCTCACTCCTCACCAGCATCCTTCTCCAACCCATCTCCAGTCCAATCCCTGTCTGAAGAGTTGGCTTCAGGAAAGGTTCCTGTCCTGGGCCAACAGAAGGTCTAGGGGCCATGACGACCGGGGTCCTTCTAGTCTCAGTAAGACCATTAAGTCTGGTTTTATGAGAATTTGGGGTCTGCATCCCACTGCTCTCCTGCTCCCTCAGGGGTTCTCTGTTGTGTTCCCTGTCAGGGCAGTCATCAGTTGTAGCCAGGCACCATCTAGTTCTTCTGGTCTCAGGCTGATGTAGTTAGTCTCTGATTTATGTGGCCCTTTCTGACTCCTGGACTCATAATTACCTTGTGTCTTTGGTGTTCTTCATTCTCCTTTGCTGCAGGCGGGTTGAGAACAATTGATCCACCTTAGATGGCTGCTTGCTACCGTTTAAGACCCCAGACGCCACTCTTCAAAGTGGGATGAATAATGTCTTCTTAATAGATTTTATTGTGCCAATTGACTTAGATGTCCCCTGAAACCATGGTCCCCAGACCCCTGCCCCTGGTACACTGGCCTTCGAATCATTCAGTTTATTCAGGAAACTTCTTTGCTTTTGGTTTAGTCCAATTGTGCTGACCTCCCCTGTGTTGTGTGCTCTCTTTTCCCTTCACCTAAAGTAGTTCTTATCTACTAATTAGTGAATGCCCCCTCCCACTCTCGCTCCCTTCCCCCTCTTGTAACCACAAAAGAATGTTTTCTTCTCAGTTTAAACTATATCTCAAGTTCTTATAATAGTGGTCTTACACAATATTTGTCCTTTTGCAACTGACTAATTTCACTCAGCATAATGCCTTCCAGGTTCCTCCATGTGATAAAATGTTTCGCAGATTCCTCACTGTTCTTTATCTATGCGTAGTATTCCATCGTGTGAATATACCATAATTTATTTATCCATTCATCCGTTGATAGGCACCTTGTTTGCTTCCATCTTTTTGCTGTTGTAAACAGTGCTGCGATGAACATGGGTGTGCATTTATCTGTTCGTGTAAAGGCTCTTATTTCTCTACGATATATTCCAAGGAGTGGGATTGCTGGATCATATGGTAGTTCTATTTCTAGCTTTTTAAGGAAGCGCCAAGTCGATTTCCAAAGTTGTACCATTTCACATTCCCACCAGCAGTGTATAAGTGTTCCGATCTCTCCACAACCTCAACAACATTTATTATTTTGTGTTTTTTGGATTAATGCCAGTTTGTTGGAGTGGCATAAAATCTCAGTGTAGTTTTGATCTGCATTTCTCTAATGGCTAGTGATCGTGAACTTTTCCTCATATCTGTTAGCTACCTGAACGTCTTCTTTAGTGAAGTGTCTGTTCATATCTTTTGCCCATTTTTTAATGGGGTTATTTGTCCTTTTGCAGTTTAGTTTTTGCAGTATCATGTAGATTTTAGAGATCAGGAGCTGACCAGAAATGTTATTGCTAAAAACTTTTTCCCAGTCTGTAGGTAGTCTTTTTGCTCTTTTGGTGACGTCTTTGGATGAGCATAGGAGTTTGATTTTTAGGAGTTCCCAGATATCTAGTTTTTCTTTTACATTCTTTATAATGTTTTGTATACTGTTTATGCCATGTATTAGGGCTCCTAACGTTGTCCCTATTTTTTCTTCCATCATCTTTATCATTTTAGATTTTATATTTAGGTCTTTGATCCATTTTGAGTTAGTTTTTGTGCATGGAGCAAGGTGTGGGTCTTCTTTCATTTTTTTGCAGATGGATATCAAGTTATGCCGGCACCATTTGTTAAAAAGACTCTTTTCCCCATTTAAATGTTTTGTGACCTTTGTCAAATATCAACTGCTCATATGTGGATGGATTTATGTCTGGATTCGCAATTCTGTTCCATTGGTCCATGTATCTGTTGTTGTACCAGTACCAGGCTGTTTTGACTACTGTGGCGGTATAATAGGTTATAAAATCAGGTAAAGTAAGGCCTCCCACTTTGTTCTTGTTTTTCAATAATACCTTATTTATCCGGGGCCTCTTTCCCTTCCATATGAAGTTGGTGATTTGTTTCTCCATCTCATTGAAGAATGTCGTTGGGATTTGGATCGGAATTGCATTAAGTGTATAGATCGCTTTTGGCAGAACAGGCATTCTTATAATGTTAGGTCTTTCTATCCACAAGCAAGGTTTGTTCTTCCACTTATAAGTCTCTTTTGGTTTCTTGCAGAAGTTTAGTGTAGTTTTATTTGTACAAGACTTTTACATCTCTGGTAAGATTTATTCCTAAGTATTTTATCTTCTTGGAGGCTACTGTAAATGGCATTGATTTGGTGATTTCCTCTTCGACGCTTTTTTGTTGGTATAAAAAAAAAAAACAGTGCCGTCGAGTCGATTCCGACTCATAGCGACCCTATAGGACAGAGTAGAACTGCCCCATAGAGTTTCCAAGGAGTGCCTGGCAGATTTGAACAACTACTGTATTTGTTGGGGTAGAGAAATCCAACTGATTTTTGTATGTTTATCTTGTATCCCGATACTCTGCTGAACTCTTCTATTAGTTTCAGAAGTTTTCTGGAGGATACCTTAGGGTTTTCTGTGTATAAGATCATGTCATCTGCAAATAGATATACTTTGACTTCTTCGTTGCCGATCTGGATGCTCTTTATTCCTTTATCTAGCCTAAGTGCTCTAAATAGGACCTCCAACACTATGTTGAGTAAGAGTGGTGATAAAGGGCATCCTTGTCTGGTTCCCGATCTCAATGGGAATGCTTTCAGGCTCTCTCCATTTAGGGTGATGTTGGCTGCTGGCTTTGTATAAATGCCCTTTATTATGTCCAGGAATTTTCCTTCTATTCCTATTTTGCTGAGAGCTTTTATCATGAATGAGTGTCGAACTTTGTCAAATGCCTTTTCTGCATCAATTGATAAAATCATGTGATTCTTGTCTTTTGTTTTATTTATGTGGTGGATTACATTAATTGTTTTTCTAATGTTGAACCATCCCTGCATACCTGGTATGAATCGCACTTAAAAAAAAAATTTTTTTTTTTTTAGTCATGGTGAATTATTTTTTTGACATGTTGTTGAATTCTATTGGCTAGAATTTTGTTGAGGATTTTTGCATCTATATTCATGAGGGATATAGGTCTATAATTTTCTTTTCTTGTGGTGTCTTTACCTGGTTTTGGTATCAGGGATATGGTGCCTTCGTAGAATGAGTTTGGTAGTATTCTGTCCTTTTCTATGCTCTGAAATACTTTTAGTAGTAGTGGTGTTAACTCTTCTCTGAAAGTTGGTAGAACTCTGCAGTAAAGCCCTCCGGACCAGGGCTTTAATTTGTTGGGAGTTTTTGATTACCTTTTCAATCTCTTCTTTTGTTATGGGTCTATTTAGTTGTTCTACCTTTGTTTGTGTTAGTTTAGGTAGGTAGTGTGTTTCTAGGAATTCATCCATTTTTCTAGGTTTTCAAATTTGAGTATAGTTTTCATAGTAATCTGATATGATCCTTTTAATTTCAGTTTGGTCTGTTGTAATATTGCCCCTCTAATTTTTTATTTGGGTTATTTGCTTCCTCTCCTGTTTTTCTTTTGTCTGTTTGGCCAGTGGTTTATCAATTTTGTTGATTTTTTCAGAAAACGAGCTTTTGGTCTTGTTAGTTCTTTCAATAGTTTTTCTGTTTTCTATTTTATTTAGTTCAACCCTAATTTTTATTATTTGTTTTCTTCTGGTGCCGGTGGGTTTCTTTTGTTGGTCTCTATTTGTACAAGTTGTAGGGATTCTTTGATTTTGGCCCTTTCTTCTTTTGGGATGTGTACATTTATTGATACAAATTGACCTCTGAGCACTGCTTTTGCTGTGTCCCAAATGTTTTGATTCTCATTGGATTCTCTGAATTTCTTTATTCCACCCTTAATGTCTTCTATAATCCAGTCTTTTTTGAGCAGGGTATTGTTCAGATTAAAAGTGTTTGATTTTTATTGTATAAGACCACTATTCTAAGATCTTGAGAAATAGTATAAACTGAGAAGAACACATACTTTTGTGGTTACGAGGAGGGGAGGGAGGGAGGGTGGGAGAGGGTTATTTACTGATTAGTTAGTAGATAAGAACTACTTTAGGTGAAGGGAAGGACAATACTCAATACACGGAAGGTCAGCTCAACTGGACTGGACCAAAAGCAAAGAAGTTTCCACGATAAACTGAATGCTTCAAAGGTCAGCAGAGCAAGGGCGGGGGTTTGGGGACTATGGCTTAAGGGGACTTCTAAGTCAATTGGCAAAATATTTCTATTATGAAAACATTCTGCATCCCACTTTGAAATGTGGCGTCTGGGGTCTTAAATGCTAACATGCGGCCATCTAAGATACATCAGTTGGTCTTAACCCACCTGGTTCAAAGGAGAATGAAGAACACCAAGGTCACACGATAACTATGAGCCCAAGTGACAGAAAGGGCCACATGAACCAGAGACTTACATCATGCTGAGACCAGAAGAACTAGATGGTGCCTGGCCACAACCGATGACTGCCCTGACAGGGAGCACAACAGAGAACCCCTGAGGGAGCAGGAGATCAGTGGGATGCAGTCCCCAAATTCTCATAAAAAGACCAGACTTAATGGTCTGACTGAGATTAGAGGAATCCCGGTGGTCATGGTCCCCAAACCTTCTGTTGGCCCAGGACAGGAACCATTCCCGAAGACAACTCATCAGACATGGAAGGGACTGGACAATGGGTAGGAGACAGATGCTGATGAAGAGTGAGCTACTTGTGTCAGGTGGACACTTGAGACTGTGTTGGCATCTTCTGTCTGGAGGGGAGATGGGAGGGCGGAGAGGGTTAGAAACTGGCAAAATTGTCACGAAAGGGGAGACTGGAAGGGCTGACTCCTTAGGGGGAGAGTAAGTGGGAGTATGGAGTAAGGTGTATATAAGCTTATATGTGACAGACTGACTTGATTTGTAAACATTCACTTAAAGCTCAATAAAAATTATTAAAAAAAAAGTGTTTGATTTTTTTCCTGCTTTTCCTGTTATTGATTTCCACTTTTATGGCCTTATGGCCAGAGAAGATGCTTTGTAATATTTCAATGTTTTGGATTCTGCTAAGGCTTGCTTTATGACCTAATATGTGATCTATTCTAGAGAATGTTCCATGTGCACTAGAAAAGAAAGTATACTTGGTTGCTCTTGGGTGGAGTGTTCCATATATGTCTACGAGGTCAAGTTGGTTGATTGTGGCATTTAGATCTTCTGTGCCTTTATCGAGCTTCTTTCTGAATGTCCTGTCCTTCAGCAAAAGTGGTGTGTTGAAGTCTCCTACTATTATTCTGGAGCTGTCTATCTCACTTTTCAATGCTGATAGAGTTTGCTTTATGTATCCTGCAGCCCTGTCATTGGGTGCATAATTATTTAATATGGTTATATCTTACTTGTGTATTGTCCCTTTAATCATTATATGGTGTCCTTCCTTATCCTTTCTGATGGAATTGACTTTAAAGTCTATTTTGTCAGAAATTAATATTGCCACTCCTGCTCTTTTTTGATTGTTGTTTGCTGGATATATTTTTTTCCATCCTTTGGGTTTTTGTTTGTGTCTCTAAGTCTAAGGTGTGTCTCTTGTAGGCAGCATATAGACGGATCTTGTTTTTTAATTCATTCTGCCACTCTCTGTCTCTTTATTGGTCCCTTTAGTCCATTTACATTCAGGGTAATTTTGGATAGGTATGAATTTAGTGCTATCATTTTGATGTCTTTTTTTCTGTGTTGTTGACTGTTTCTTTTTCCCGCTTGATTTTATGTGCTGAGTAGATTATCTTTATATATTGTCCTTTCTTCGTGTTTGTTGTTGTTGATTTTGTTTCTGCTGAGTCTCTATTTTTCCCTTGTATTCTATTTTGATGAGTAGGATAGTTTGTCTCTTTTGTGGTTACCTTCTTATTTTCCCCTATGTTTCTAAATTTAAAACTAACTTTTATTTCTTTGTATTGCCGTATCTTCCTCTTCATATGGAAGGTGTATGATTACGTTTCTTAGCCCCTCTTTATTATTTTAATGTTGTCTTCTTTTATGTAATAACATCACTTTTACCCTGTTTTGGGCTTTTTTTTATATAATCTTGCTTTGCTTTTTTGGATTTCCCTGTGTGGGTTGACTTCTGGTTGCTCTGCCCAGTGTTCTAGTCTTGGGTTGATACCTGATATTATTGATTTTCTAACCAAAGAACTCCCTTTAGTATTTCTGGTAACTTTGGTTTTTATGAATTCCCTCAACTTGTGTTTATCTGGAAATGTCTTAATTTCACCTTCATATTTAAGAGACAGTTTTGCTGGATTCTTGGCAGGCAATTTTTTTCCTTCAATTTTTTTAAATATGTCATCCCATTGCCTTCTTGCCTGCTTGGTTTCTGCTGAGTAGTCTGAGCTTATTCTTATTGGCTCTCCTTTGTAGGTGACTTTTCATTTATCCCTCGCTGCTCTTATAATTTTCTCTTTATCTTTGATTTTGGCAAGTTTGATTATAATATGTCTTGGTGACTTTCTTTTAACATATACCTTATGTTGAGTTCGATGAGCATTGGATAGACATCTTCCCATCTTTCACAATATCAGAGAAGTTTTCTGCCAACCAGTCTTCAACAATTTTCTCTGTATGTTCTGTTATCCCTCCCTGTTTGGTACTCCAATCACTCATAGGTTATTTCTGTTGATAGAGTCCCACATGATTCTTAAGGTTTCTTCATTTTTTTTTAATTCTTTTATCTGATTTTTCTTCAAATATATTAGTACCAAGTGATTTATCTTCGAGTTCAGAAATTCTGGCTTCTACTTGCTCAATTCTGCTCCTCTGACTTTCTATCGAGTTGTCTAAGTCTGTAATTTTATGGTTAATCTGAATTTCTGATTGCTGTCGGTCTATGGATTTTTCCAGCTTATTAAACTTTTCATTATGTTCCTGAATAATCTTTCTAATTTCTTCAGTTGCTTTATCTATGTGTTCCTTGGCTTGTTCTGCGTATTGCCTCATTTCCTTCCTGATGTCTTGAAGGGTTTTGTGTATTAAACTTTTGTATTGTGCATCTGGTGGTTTCAGGAATGCACATTCATCTAGAAGATCCCTGGATTCTTTGTTTTGAGAGCCTGTTGAGGTGATCATGGCCTGGTTCTTTATGTGACTTGATATTGACTGTTGTCTCCGAGCCATCTACAAGTTATTGTACTAATTTATGCTTGCTTACTGTGTCGTAGCTTCTTGCTTTGTTTTGTTTTGATATGCCCAGATGGGTTGCTTGAGTGAGCCAGCTTGATTATTTTCGCCTTTGGAGCTGTTATCAGGTATATCAGTCTAGGAGTCCATTCAGTTTTCTTGTATGAATGCAGCTCAGTTTTCCAGGTAGTTGATCATCAAGTGTGTGGTACAGACTGTCCTACAGTCTTAGAGGGTCAGGGGTGATTGGCATATATACCCATATCAGATTGCAGCAGGGCGGTCATGCTCTGAACAAGGCAGGGGGCTGAGAAGTGACCCCCAAGTGTCTCTGAGGAAAACACCTCTCTGTTCCCTAGAGCGTGCTGGTGGGTGGGTTCTGCAGAGGGACCATGGGCATCCAAAGTTTTTGATTGTAAGGACTGGGAGGTACCAGTTATTTTTGGGCCCCTGTCACGGGTGGCTGGGTGTCCTGAGTGGAGCTACCAGTCCTTAGGTCCCTGATGCGGGTAGGCGAGAACCTTGTTTAATAGCCAAAGCAATGTCAAACGTCAAATACCCACCTGTCCACCGCATAGCTGAAATGGTTGGGGTTTGCCAACAAGGGCCTGTTCTCCCAAAATACACCCACCTAGGTCCATGCAGAAGGGAAAGGTGCTCAAGGTCCATGGACGGTTTATGCCTGGACAGGAGCCACTTCTGTCCTGAGCTCCCCCGGTTAATGGAGCTAGCAAATTATCTTTTCCCCCCAGTTGCAAATTTTTTCCTTCCCCAAGGCCAGGACTGCCTCTAAGTGCTCACCAGGGTCTATCTCAGGCCCAGGGATTCAGCCGCTGAAGCCGGCTTGGTCGGAGGGGGGGGCACAGTAAAAGATACGCAAGTTCTTAGCTTTTGCCGAGAGTGCCGTTCTTCTCAGGTTCCAGAGGCACGAGTGGGCTGTGTGGCTGGCTGCTTCTCCCTGAGGAAACTGCAGCCAAACGCTAGTACGAGCCCGCCGCCCCCGCCCCCGCCGCTCCGGGAATGGTGCCTGAGGGCTCCCCACAATTCAGGTCCAGTAACTCCTCTCCACTTCTGAACAGTCTCTTCCTCCCCCTGCCCCTGAGTTCGTTGTCTAAGCTTGCCTTTGATGCTCAGGGCTCCCGGCTTGTCACAAATATACTCGTTTCACTTGGTTTTTCGGGTCTTTGTTGTAAAAAGGGCTCGCCGGCAGCGTCTGTCTATTCCACCATCTTGGTTCCACCTCTCCATAGGGTTTTTTCCTAATAATTTTAGTTTTGAACTTGCTTTAAGTGTGGTGCAGTGGGACAATGGAGCATGTACATGAGCGGAAGAAATATGTTGGGTTGTCGTGACCACAGTCTGTTGGCACGGCAGTACTTGTACATGCTGAAAAATTGGCCAGGCTGCCTGGCACACACAAGCACATCTGGGGCAGTCTGGGGCACCATGGGGTTCAGAAGGGGATGTCAGGCCAGGACTTGAGCCCAGGTTGACAGCAGTGACAGTGGCAGGAGTAGCAGAAGCAGCAGTGATGGCAGCATTAGCTGTGGCTCTGGGAAAGAGGAAGGGCTCTGCATGGGGCAGTGCTGGACCCATGGTAAGAGGCCTGATTGCCCTTCTGTCACCAGAGCCTGTCCCTGCAGCGTCTGGAAAAATAACTCTTCAGCCTGAGCACCTGGGCAGGAGCTGCTGTGCTCAGGCAGTAAACTGTGACAATAAATTATTACAAAATAAATGCATACGCATAAACATTGCATTACAGTAATCAGGAAGTTATTAGAATTCTTGGAAAACTTCAGAATTTCTGGGTTTTTTTTTTCTTCTTTTTATTGTACTGTAGATGAAGGTGGAAACCCTGGTGGTTAAATGCTACGGCTGCTAACTAAAGGGTTGGCAGTTCGAATCTGCCAGGCACTCCTTGGAAACTCTATGGGGCAGTTCTACTCTGTCCTATAGGGTCACTATGAGTTGGAATCCACTCGAGAGCACTGGGTTTGGGTTGTTTTTTTTTTTTTTTTTGGTAGATGAAGGTTTACAAAACCAATTAGCTTCTCCTGAAACAATTAGTACGCTGAGTTGTTTTTCGACATTGGTTACCAGCCCCACAACATGTCAACATTCTCCCCTTCTTGACCTTGTGAGACAGGGTTAACTGTGCTGGTGGAACAAAAGAGCTGTTAAAAGATTTCCATCTAGAAGTTGGGTAAACAGGAACCACACCCTGTCAACGTGAGATAAGGCTGAAAGAACTCATGAATTACTATCTCCTTCTTAGTGTTTTTCTACTCCCTTCCCCCTTTACGGTCTCCCGCATGTGCAGAAGAACAAACTGTGGCCACTGTTTAACCTTCCTTAGCCCTCTGAAATGGTGATGTAGTGCCAAAGATCAGTGCACTGGCCCTATATCCCAAATTAAGTGATGTCAAGAGCAGCCGAGAGAACTCCATCTTGAATATCAGAGGGTTCTATCTTGGATTCCAGATGCCCGTGCAACCTAATTAACATGCACCGCTATTCTGAGAAGTACTGCTCCTCGAAAGAAGCCCACTAGGTATTCATTACTCTATTGTCTTCAGCAAACCCATATAAGCCCGAGCCTTGCTTTTCTTTTTGAGTCAGCCTTTTGGAGAGGCTTAGAACCCTGCTGACTCCTTTTGCTTGACTCAAGCAGAATAAAGCTTGCTGAAGATAAAGTTTGTCTTTTGAGAGTATTCTTACTTGGGAAAAGAAATTGGCAATTAGTAACACTTGGGTTCCCTATTACCAGCTTTCCTGTCTCCTCCTGCCTTGTAGTCCTTGCTCTTGGGCTGGTGTGTCCCTTTAGTCTCATTTTGTTTTATGGGCCTGTCTGACTTTTGGTTGAAGGGTGAACCTCAGGAATGACTTCATTACTGAGCTAAAATGGTGTCTGGAGCCATACTCTCAGAGTTTCTCCAGTCTCTGTCAGGCCATTAAGTCTGGTCTTTTTTGAGTTAAAATTTTCTTCTACATTTTTCTCAAGCTCTGTCGAAGACCCTCTAGTGTGATCCTGGTCAGAGCGGTCGGTGGTGGTAGTTGGGCACCATCTATTTATGCTGGACTCAGTCTGGTTGAGGCTGTGGTAGTTGTGGTCGATTAGTCCTTGGGACTAATTTTTCCCTTGTCTTTGGTTTTCATCATTCTCCCTTGCTCCAGATGGGGAGAGACCAGTGGAGTATCTTAGATGGCAGCTTACAAGCTTTTAAGGCCCCAGACACTACTCACCTAAGTAGAATGTAGAACATTTTCATTATAAACTATGTTATGCCAATTGAGCTAGATGTTCTCCAAGACCATGGTCCCCAGGGACCTCAGCCCAGTAATTCAGTCCCTCAGAGAGTTTGGATGTGTCTATAGATCTTCTATGACCTTGCCTTGGACAAGTCGTGCTGGCTTTCCCAGTATTGTGAACTTTCTTACCCTTCACAAAAGTTACCTCTTATCTATTTAGTGTTTTTCAGCCCCCACTCCTCCCCTCCCTCATAACCATCAAAGATTGCTTCTTTTTGTGTGTAAAACTTTTCATGAGTTTTTTTTAGTGTATAATTTTCCTTTTATTTTGGGTGCATTTTAATTTTTTTTAATTTTTATTGTGCTTTAAGTGAAAATTTACAAATCAAGTCAGTCTCTCACATAAAAACTTATATACACCTTGCTACATACTCCCAATTGCTCTACCCCCTAATGAGACAGCCCAATCCCTCCCTCCACTCTCTATTTTCCTGTCCATTTCACCAGCTTCTAACCCCCTCTACCCTCTCATCTCCCTTCCAGGCGGGAGATGCCAACATAGCCTCAAGTGTCCACCTGATCCAAGAAGCTCACTCCTCACCAGCATCCCTCTCCAACCCATTTTCCAGTCCAATCCCTGTCTGAAGAGTTGGCTTTGGGAAAGGTTCCTGTCCTGGGCCAACAGAAGATCTGGGACCATGGCCACTGGGGTCATTCTAGTCTCAGTCAGACCATTAAGCCTGGTCTTTTTATGAGAATTTGGGGTCTGCATCCCACTGCCCTCTTGCTCCCTCAGGGGTTCTCTGTTATGTTCCCTGTAAGGGCAGTCATTGGTTGTAACCAGGCACCATCTACCTCTTCTGGTCTCAGGCTTATGTAGTCTCTGGTTTATGTGGCGCTTTCTGTCTCTTGGGCTCATAATTACCTTGCGTGTTTTGTGTTCTTCATTTTCCTTTGATCCAGGTGAGTTGAGACCAATTGATGCATCTTAGATGGCCGCTTGCTAGCGTTTGAGACCCCAGACGCCTCTCTCCAAGGTGGGATGCAGAATGTTTTCTTAATAGATTTTATTATGCCAATTGACTTAGATGTCCCCCGAAACCATGGTCTCCAAACTCCGGGCCCTGCTATGCTGGCCTTCGAAGCATTCAGTTTATTCTGGAAACTTCTTTGCTTTTGGTTTAGTCCAGTTGTGCTGACCTCACCTGTATTGTGTGTTATCTTTCTCCCCAACTAAAGTAGTTCTTATCTACCATCTAATTAGTGAATGCCCCTCTCCAACCCTCCTTTCCTCCCCCTCTTGTAACCATCAAAGAATATTGTCTTCTCTGTTTAAACTATTTCTTGAGTTCTTATAATAGTGATCTTATACAATATTTATCCTTTGGCAACTAATTTCACTCAGCATAATGCCTTCCAGATTCCTCCATGCTATGAAATGTTCCACAGATTCATCACTGTTCTTTATCGATGTGTAGTAAGTATTCCATTGTGTGAATATACCATAATTTATTTATCCATTCATCTGCTGATGGGCACCTTGATTGCTTCCACATTTTTGCTAATGTAAACAGTGCTGCACTGAACATGGGTGTGCATATATCTGTTCGTATAAAGGCTCTTATTTCTCTAGGATATATTCCAAGGAGTGGGATTGCTGGATCATATGGTAGTTCTATTTCTAGCTTTTTAAGGAAGCGCCAAATCAATTTCCAAAGTGGTTGTACCATTTCACATTCCCACCAGCAGTGTATAAGTGTTCCAATCTCTCCACAGCCTCTCCAACATTTATTATTTTGTGTTTTTTGGATTAATGCCAGCCTTGTTGGAGTGAGATGGAATCGCATTGTAGTTTTGATTTACATTTCTCTAATGGCTAATAATCGTGAGCGTTTCCTCATGTATCTGTTAGCTACCCGAATGTCTTTTTTAGTGAAGTGTCTCTTCATATCTTTTGCCCATTTTTTAAATTGGGTTATTTGTCTTTTTGCAGTTGAGTTTTTGCAGTATTATGTAGATTTTAGAGATCCGGCACTGATTGGAAATGTCATATCTAAAAACCTTTTCCCAGTCTGTAGGTAATTTTTCTATTCTTTTAGTAAAGTCTTTGGATGAGCATAGGCGTTTGATTTTTAGGAGCTCCCAGTTACCTGATTTCTCCTCTGCATTTTTAGTAATGTTTTGTACACTGTTTATGCCATGTTGTCCCTATTTTTTCTTCCGTGATCTTAATCATTTTAGACTCTATATTTAGGTCTTTGATCCGTTTTGAGCTCATTTTTGTGCAGGGAGTGAGGTACGACGGGTCTTGTTTCATTTTTTTTTTTGCAGATGGATATCCAGTTATGAGAGCACCATTTGTTAAAAAGACTCTTTTCCCCATTTAACTGTTTTGGGGCCTTTGTCAAATATCAGCTGCTCGTACGTGGATGCATTTATGTCTGCATTCTCAATTCTGTTCCATTGGTCTATGTGTCTGTTGCTGTACCAGTACCAGGCTGTTTTGACTACTGTGGCGGTATGATAGGTTCTAAAACCAGGTGGAGTAAGACCTCCACTTTGTTCTTCTTTTTCAGTAATGCTTTGCTTATCCGGAGCCTCTTTCCCTTTCGTATGAAGTTGGTGATTTGTTTCTGCATCTCATTAAAAACTGTTGTTGGAATTTGGTTCGGTATTGCATTAAATGTATAGATCGCTTTAGGTAGAATAGACATTCCTATTCGTAAGCAAGGTATGTTTTTCCACTTAATGTAGGTCTCTTTTGGTTTCTTGCAGAAGTGTATTGTAGTTTTCTTTGTATAAGTCTTTTACATCTCTGGTAAGATTTATTCTTGAGTTTTATATTCCTGGCGGCTACTGGAAATGGTATTGATTTGGTGATTTCCTGTTCAATGTCCTTTTTGTTGGTGTAGAGGAATCCAAATGATTTTTGTATGTTTTTCTTGTATCCTGATACTCTGCTGAACTCTTCTATTAGTTTCAGTAGTTTTCTTGAAGATTCCTTAGGGTTTTCAGTGTATAAGATCATGACGTCTGCAAATAGAGATAATTGTACTTCTTCCTTGCCAATCTTGATGCCCTTTATTTATTAATCTAGCCTAATTGTTCTGGCTAGGACCTCCAGCACGATGCTGAATAAGAGCGGTGATAAAGGGCATCCCTGTCTGGTTCCTAATCTCAAGGGGAGTGCTTTCGGGCTTTCTCCATTTACAATGATGTTGGCTGTTGGCTTTGTATAAATGCCCTTTATTGTGCTGAGGAATTTTCCTTCTATTCCTATATTGCTGAGAGTTTTTATCATCAACGGGTGCGGAACTTTGTCAAATGACTTTTCTGTATCAATTGATAAGATCATGTGATTCTTGTGTTTCGTTTTATTTATGTGATGGATTACATTAATTGTTTTTCTAATGTTGAACAATCCCTGCATACCTGGTATGAATCGCACTTGGTCATGGTGAATTATTTTTTTGATATTCTGTTCGATTTTACTTGCTAGAATTTTGTTGAGGATTTTTGCATCTAAGTTCATGGGGGATATAGGTCTGTAATTTTCTTTTTTTGTTGTGTCTTTACCTGGTTTTGGTATCACGGGTATGCTGGCTTCATAGAATGAGTTTGCGTGTATTCCGTCTTTTCTATGCTCTGAGTTACCTTTAGTAGCAGTCGTGTTAACTCTCCTCTGAAAGTTTGGTAGAACTCTGCAATGAAGCTGTCAAGGCCAGGGCATTTTTTGGGGGGGGAGTTTTTTGATTGCCTTTTCTAAACTTGTGTTTGTCTGTAAATATCTTAATTTCGCCTTCATATTTCAGAGAGAGTTTTGCTGGATATATGATCCTTGGTTGGCAGTTTTTCTCCTTCAGTGTTCTGTATATGTCGTCCCATTCCCTTCTTGCCTGCATGGTTTCTGCTGAGTAGTCTGAACTTATTCTTATTGATTCTCCCTTGAAGGAAACCTTTCTTTTCTCCCTGGCTGCTTTTAAAATTTTCTGTTTATCTTTGGTTTTGGTGAGTTTGATGATAATATATCTTGGTGTTTTTCTTTTTGGATCAATCTTAAATGGGGTTCGATGAGCATCTTGGATAGCTATCCTTTCGTCTTTCATGATGTCAGGGAAGTTTTCTGTCAGGAGTTCTTCAACTATTTTCTCTGTGTTTTCTGTCCCCCCTCCCTGTTCTGGGACTCCAATCACCCGCAGGTTATCCTTCTTGATAGAGTCCCACATAATTCTTAGGGTTTCTTCATTTTTTTTAATTCTTTTATCTGATTTTTTTTCAGCTATGTTGGTGTTGATTCCCTGGTCCTCCAGATGTCCCAGTCTGCATTCTAATTGCTCGAGTCTGCTCCTCTGACTTCCTAGTGTGTTGTCTAATTCTGTTATTTTATTGTTAATCTTTTGGATTTCTACATGTTGTCTCTCTATGGATTCTTGCAACTTATTAATTTTTCCAGTATGTTCTTGAATAATCTTTTTGAGTTCTTCAACAGTTTTATCAGTGTGTTCCTTGGCTTTTTCTGCAGATATCCTAATTTCATTTGTGATATCATTAACCATTCTGTAAATTAGTTTTTTATATTCTGTATCTGATAATTCCAAGATTGTATCTTCATTTGGGAAAGATTTTGATTCTTTTGTTTGGGGGGTTGGAGAAGCTGTCACGGTCTGCTTCTTTAAGTGGTTTGATATGGATTGTTGTCTCCGAGCCATCACTGGGAAACTAGTTTTTCCAGAAAATCCGCTAAAAAAAAAACTGCAGTCAGATCCCTATCAGAGTTCTCCCTCTGGCTCAGGCTATTCAGATGTTAATGAAGCCGCCTGCGGAGGGTGGGGGAGGGAACAGAGAGATAGGAGAGTAGCACCTCAGAATATAGCCAGAGTTGCTTGTCTTGCTTGGAATGACTATTATATCTGAGATTCCCGCGGGCGCGTCGCCTATGTGTGCTGGCTGTGTGGAGATTGCCCCCGGGGGGTCTGGCCCGCTGGAGTCACGGTCAGATCCTCCGCTTCCAGCCCCACGCCCAGCGTCAAGGCTCCCCTACTGGGACGGTGCACTCTCGACTCCAAAATCAGTCGCTGCCTCCCGGGGACTTCTCGTCCCTCCAGCCACGTGGCCATGCCGCCTCCGAGAACCAGTTGGGCCTCCTCCCAGGGTTAGTTCAGATGGGTGGAGTAGCTCTCCGTGCTTGTGCCGTGACCGAGTGTCCCGGCTGGGACGCTGTTCTCCCCGCTCCAATACCAGTCGCTGCCTCCCGGGGACTTCTCCTACCGGCTGAGTCCCTCGCCGCCCGCGCGACCTGGCCGGTCCCCTTCCCGGGGTTAGTTCAGGGGGGTGGAGCAACTCTCCGTGTTTATGGCGTACCTGCGTCCAGTCCAAATCCCTGCGGGACGGTTCCCCGGCTCGGATGCTGCTCTTTCTGCTCCAAGACCAGTCACTGCCTCCCGGGGACTTCTCCTACCGGCTGCGTCCCACGCCGCCCGTGGAACCGGCTGGTCCCCCTCCCGGGGTTAGTTCAGGGGGGTGGAGCAGGTCTCTGTGCTTGTGCCGTACCTGACTGGTACGCTGGCTCCAGGCTCTGGAAACAATCACTGCTTCCCCGTATTAGTTCGTTCTCCGTCTCTAAATCTGTGTTTGTTGTTCAGGGTTCGTAGATTGTTATGTATGTGATCGATTCATTTGTTTTTCCGTGTCTTTGTTGTAAGAGGGATCCGAGGTAGCGTCTGCCTAGTCCGCCATCTTGGCTCCGCCCTAGTAATTCTTGATTGCCTTTTCAATCTCTTCTTTTGTTATGGATCTGTTTAAATGTTCTATCTCTTTTTATGTTAGTTTAGGTAGGTAGTGTGTTTCTGGGAATTCATCCATTTCTTCTAGGTTTTCAAATTTGTTAGAGGACAATTTTTCATGGTAATCTGATATGATTCTTTTAATTTCAGTTGGGTCTGTTGTAATATCGCCCATTGCATTTCTTATTCGGGTTATTTGCTTCCTCTCCTGTTTTTCTTTGGTCAGTTTGGCCAATGGTTTATCAATTTTGTTGAGTTTTTCAAAGAACCAGCTTTTGGTCTTGTTAATTCTTTTAATTTTCTGTTTCATTTAGTTCAGCTCTAATTTTTATTATTTGTTTTCTTCTGGTGCCTGAGGGCTTCTTTTGTTGCTCTCTTTCTATGTGTTCAAGTTGTAGGGATAATTCTTTGATTTTGGCCTTTTATTCTTTTTCTGTGTGTGGATGTATTGATATAAATTGAGCTCTGAGCACTGCTTTCGCTGTGTCCCAAAGGTTCTGATAGGAAGTCTTTTCATTCTCATTGGATTCTATGAATTTCTTTATTCCATTCTTTATGTATTCTATAGTCCAGTCTTTTTTGAGCAGGGTATTGTTCAGTTTCCAAGCGTTTGATTTCTTTTTCTCTGCTTTTTGTTATTGATTTCCACTTTTATGGCCTTATGGTCAGAGAAGATGCTTTGTAATATTTCAGTGTTTTGGATGCTGCTGAGGCTTGCTTTATGACCTAATATGTGGTCTATTCTAGAGAATGTTCCATGTGCACTAGAAAAGAGAGTATAGTTGGTTGCTGTTGGGTGGAGTGTTCTGTATATGTCTATGAGGTCAAGTTGGTTTATTGTGAAATTTAGATCTTACGTGCCGTTATTGAGCTTGTTTCTGGCTATCCCGTCCTTCACTGAAAGTGGTATGTTGAAGTCTCCTACTATTATTCTGGAGCTGTCTATCTCACTTTTCAATGCTGTTAGAGTTTGTTTTATGTATCTTGCAGCCCTGTCATTGGGTGCATAAATATTTAATATGGTTATATCTTCTTGGGTGTATTGTCCCTTTAATCATTATATAGTGTCCTTCCTTATCCTTTCTGATGGATTTAACTTTAAAGTCTATTTTGTCTGAAATTAATATTGCCACTTCTGCTCTTTTTTGATTGTTGTTTGCTTGATATATTTTTTCCATCCTTTGAGTTTATGTTTGTCTCTAAGTCTAAGATGTGTCACTTGTAGGCAGTGTATAGATGGATTGTGTTTTTTAATCCATTCTGCCACTCTCTGTCTCTTTATCGGCACATTTAGTTCATTTACATTCAGCATAATTATAGATAGGTATGAATTTAGTGCTATCATTTTGATGTCTCTTTTTGTGTGTTGTTGACAGCTTCTTTTTCCCACTTAATTTTATGTGTTGAGTAGATTATCTTTATATATTGTCCTTTCCTCATGTTTGTTGTCATTGATTTTGTTTCTGCTGAGTTTCAATTTTTTTCTTGTATTTTATTTTGATGAGTAGGATCGTTTGTCTCCTTTGTGTTTGCCTTATTATTTACTCCTGTTTTTCTAAATTTAAACCTAAATTTTATTTCTTTGTATTGCCATATATTCCTCTCCGTATGGAAGGTCTATGATTATATTTCTTAGTCCCTCTTTATTGTTTTAATATTTTCTTCTGTTATATAATAACTTCACTGTTCCCCTGTTTTGAGCATTTTTTTTAATCTTGCTTTTTTTTTTTTTATTTCCCATCTGGGTTGCCTTCTGATTGCTCTGCCCAGTGTTCTAGTCTTGGGTTGATTCCTGATATTATTGATTTTCTAACCAAATAACTCCCTTTGGTATTTCTTCTAGTTTTGGTTTGGTTTATACGAATTTCCTAAACTTCTGTTTATCTGGAAATGTCCTAATTTCACCTTCATATTTAAGAGACAGTTTTGCTGGATATATGATTTTTGGCTGGCAATTTTGTTCCTTCATTTTTTTAAATAAGTCATCCTATTGCCTTCTTGCCTACATAGTTTCTGCAAAGTAGTCCGAGTTTATTCTTATTGGCTGTCCTTTGTAGGTGACTTTTCATTTATCCGTAGCTGCTCTTAAAATTCTCTCTTTATCTTTGGTTTTCGCAAGTTTGATTATAATATGTCTTGGAGACTTTCTTTTAAAATCTACCTTATGTGGAGTTCAATGAGCATCTTGGATAGATATCGTCTCATCTTACACTTTATCATGGAACTTTTCTGCCAACAACTCTTCAACAATTTTCTCTGTATTTTCTGTTATCCCTCCCTGTTGTGATACTCCAATTACTTGTAGGTTATTTCTTTTGACAGGGTCCCACATGATTCTTAAGGTTTCTTCATTTTTTTAAGTTCTTTTATCTGATTTTTCTTCAAACATATTAGTGCCAAGTGATTTATCTTCAAGTTCAGAAATTCTGGCTTCTATTTGCTCAATTTGGCTCCTCTGACTTTCTATTAAGTTGTCTACTTCTGTAATTTTATTGTTAATCTTCTGAATATCTGATTGGTGTCTGTCTAAGGATTTTTCAAGCTTATTAATTTTTTTATTATGTTCCTGAATAATCTTTTTAATTTCTTCAGTTGCCTTATCTGTGTGTTCCTTGGCTTGTTCTGCGTATTGCCTCATTTCCTTCCTGATGTCTTGAAGGGTTCTGTATATTAATCTTTTGTAGTCCTCTGGTAATGCCAGGAATGCACTTTCATGTAGAACATCCCTTGATTCTTTGTTTTGAGAAGTTGTTCAGGTCATCATGGTCTGTTTCTTTATGTGACTTGGTATTGACTGCTGTCTCTGAGCCATCTATAAGTTATTGTACTAGTTTATGCTTGCTTACTGTGTCGTAGCTTCTTGCTCTGTTTTGTTTTGATATGCCCAAATGGGTTGCTTGAGTGACCTAGCTTGATTATTTTTGCCTTTGGAGCTCTGATGTCCTTTCCCCAGATGGTTAGAACCGTTATCAGGTATATCAGTCTAGGAATCCATTCACTTTTCCTGTATGAATTCACCTCAGGTGTCCAGGTAGCTGATCATCGAGTGTGTGGTACCAGCTCTGTCCTACAGTCTTAGAGGGGCAGGGATGTTTGGTGTATGTACCGGTATCTGATTGCATTAGGGGGTTATACTCTGAACGAGGCTGGGGGCTGAGAACCAACCCCCAAGTGTCTCTGAGGAAAGCACATCCCTCTTCCCTAGAGCATGCATGTGGTCAGGTTCTGTAGACAGACCATGGGCACCCAATGTTTTTGGTTGTAAGAACTGGGAGGTACCAGTTATCCTTGGACCCCATGGCAGGTGGCTGGGTGACCTGAGTGGAGGTACCAGTCCTTAGGCCCCTGATGTGGGTAAGTAGGACCCTGTTTAATAGGCAAATCAATGTCAAACATCAAACACCCACCTCTCCACCGCACTGCTGAAATTGTTGGAGTCTGCCAACAAGGACCTCTTCTCCTGAAATAGGCCCACACAGTTCCACGCAGAGGGGAAAGGTGCTCAAAGCCCACAGACCATTTATGCCTGGACAGGTGCCGCTTCTGTCCTGAGATCCCCCGGTTAGTGGAGCTAGCAAATTTTCTTTTCCCCCAATTGCAAATTTTTTCCTTCTCCAAGGCTGGGAGGATGGCTCTAGGCACTCAACAGGGCCTATCTCAGGCCCAGGGAATTCAGCTGCTGAAGCTGGCTTGGGGGGGGCGGGGTAAAATATACGCAAGTACTTAGGTTTTGCCGAGAGCGCTGTTCTTCTCTGGTTCCAGAGATATGAGTAGTCTATGTGGCTGGCTGCTTCTCCCTGAGGAAACTGTAGCCGAACAGTAGTACCAGCTCACCACCACCGCTCTGGGTGGTAACTCCTCTCCGTTTCTGAACCGTCCCTTCCTCCACCTGCCCCTCAGTTCTTTTTCTCAGCTTGCGTTTGTTGCTCAGGGCTCCTACCTTGTCATAAATATACTCGTTTCACTTGTTTTTTCGAGTCTTTGTTGTAAAGAGGCTCGCCATAAGAGTCAGTCTATTCTACCATCTTGGCCCTGCCTTCATGAGATTTCATAGTAGTGGTCTCATGCAATATTTGTCCTTTTGTGACTGATTTATTCCACTCAACATAATGCCCACCAGGTTCATCTTTGTTGTGAGATGCTTCACAGAGTCATCATTGTTCTTTGTCATTGCGTAGTACTCCGTTGTGTGTCTATACCATGATTTGTTTATCCACTCATTTGTTGATGGACATCTAGGTTGTTTCCACCTTTTTTTTTTTTAATTTTTATTGTGCTTTAAGTGCAAGTTTACAAATCAAGTCAGTATCTCATACAAAAATTTATATATAACTCGCTGTATACCCCTAATCACTCTCCCCCAATTAGACAGCACACTCCTTCCCTCCACTCTCTATTTTCGTGTCCATTTGGCCAGCTTCTGACCCCCTCTGTCCTCTCATCTCTGCTCCAGACAGGAGATGCCAACATACTCTCAAGTGTCTACTTGATCCAAAAAGCTCATTCTTCACTAGTACCATTTTCTATCCCATAGTCCAGTCCAATCCGTCTGAAGAGTTGGTTTGGGCATGGTTCCTGTCTCGGGTAAACAGAAGTCCTTCTAGTCTCAGTCAGAAGATTAAGCCTGGTCTTTTTACGAGAATTTGGGGTCTGCATCCCAGTGCTCTCCTGCTCCCTCAGGGGTTCTCTATTGCGTTCCCTGTCAGGGCAGCCATTGGTTGTAGCCAGGCACCATCTAGTTCTTCTGGTCTCAGGCTGATATAGTCTCTGGTTTATGTGGTCCTTTCTGTCTCTTGGCCTCATAATTACCTTGTGTTTTTGGTGTTCTTCATTCTTTTTTGCTCCAGCTAGTTTGAGACCCATTGATGCTTCTTGGATGGCCAGTTGCTACCCTTTAAGACCCCAGAAGCCACTCTCCGAGGTGGGTTGCAGAATGTTTTCTCAATAGATTTTATTATGCTCATTGACTTTGATGCCCCTGAAATGCTGGTCCCCAAACCCCCACCCCTGATATGCTGGCCTTTGAAGGCTTCAGTTCATTCAGGAAACTTCTTTGCTTTTTGGTTTAGTCCAGTTGTGCTATCCTCTCCTATATTGTGTACTGTCTTTCCCTTCTCCTAAAATAGTTCTTATCTACTATCTAATTAGTGAAAAGCCCTCTCCCTCCCTGCCTCTCTCCCTCTCCCTTCTCATAACAATCAAAGAATATTTTCTTCTGTGTTGAAACTGTTTCTCGAGTTCTTATAATAGTGGTCTTATACAATATTAGTCCTTTTTTAATTTTTTTTAGTCATTAACTTTCATGTATTTCTTGTCAGGATTTTTTTTTTTTGCTTTGCTTTTTTCAATTTTTTGGGGCTTGAAGTGAAAGTTTGCAAATCAAGTCGGACTGTCATACAAAAATTTATAAACACCCTGCTGTATACTCCTAATTGCCTTCCGCCTAATGAGACTGCACACTCCTTCCCTCCACTCATTTTAGTGTCAATTCAGACAGCTTCTGACCCTTTCGACCCTCTCATCTCTTCAGACAGGAGATGCCAACACAGTCTCATGTGTCTACTTGATCCAAGAAGCTCATTCTTCACCAGTATCGTTGTCTATCTCATAGTCCAGTCCAATCCCTGTCTGAAGAGTTACCTTTAGGAATGCTTCCTGTCTTGGGCTAAAAGAAGGTCTGGGGACCATGACTTCCGGGTTCATTCTAGTCTCAGACCATTAAGTCTGATCTTTTTATGATAATTTGGGGCCTGCATCCCACTGCTCTCCTGCTCCCTCAGGGGTTCTTGTTGTATTCACTGTCAGGGTGGTCATCGGTTATAGCTGGGCACCATCTAGTTCTTCTGGTCTCAGGCTGATGTAGTCTCTGGTTTATGTGGCCCTTTCTGTCTCTTGGGCTCATAATTACCTTGTGTCCTTGGTGTTCTTCATTGTCCTTTGATCCAGGTGGGTTGAGACCAATTGACGCATCTTATATGGCTGCTTGCTAGCGTTTAAGACCCCAGATGCTACTCTCCAAAATGGGATGCAGAATGTTTTCTTAATAAATTTTATTATGCCAGTTGACTTAGATGTCTCCTGAAACCATGGTCCCCAAACCTCTGCTCCTGCTATGCTGGACTTTGAAGCATTCAGTTTATTCAGGAAACGTCTTTGCTTTTGGTTTAGTCCAGTTGTGCTGACCTCTCCTGTATTCTGTGTTGTCTTTCCCTTCACCTAAAATAGTTCTTATCTACTATCTAATTAGTGAAAACCCCTCTCCCTCCCTCCCCACTCTCATAACCATCAAAGAATATTCTCCTCTGTTTAAACTATTTCTCGAGTTCTTATAATAGTGGTCTTATACAATATTTGTCTTTTTGGAGCTGACTAATTTCACTCAGCATAATGCCTTCCAGATTCCTCCGTGTTATGAAATTTTTCATGGATTCATCGTTGTTCTTTATTGATGCATAATATTCCATTGTGTAAATACAGCATAATTTATTTATCCATTCATCTGTTGATGGGCACCTTGGTTGCTTCCATCTTTTTGCTGTTGTAAACAGTGCTACAATGAACGTGGGTGTGCATACATCTGTTCGTGTAAAGGCTCTTATTTCTCTAAGATATATTCCAAGGAGTGGGATTGCTGGATCGTATGGTAGTTCTGCTTCTAGTTTTTTTAAGGAAGTGCCAGATGGATTTCCAACTTGGTTGTACCATTTTACATTCCCACCAGCAGTGTATAAGTGTTCCAGTCTCTCCACAACCTCTCCAACATTGATTATTTTGTGTTTTTCAGATTAATGCCAGCCTTCTTGGAGTGAGACGGAATCTCATTGTAGTTTTGATCTGCATTTCTCTAATGGCTAATGATCATGAGCATTTCCTCATGTATCTGTTAGCTACCTAAATGTCTTTTTTAGTAAAATGTCTGTTCAAATCTTTTCCCATTTTTTAATTGGGTTATTTGTCTTTTTGTAGTTGAGTTTTTACAGTATCGTGTAGATTTTAGAGATCAGACACTGATCAGAAATGTCATAGCTAAAATCTTTTTCCCAGTCTGTAATCTTTTTACTCTTTTGGTGAATTCTTTGGATGAGCACAGGTGTTTGATTTTTAGGAGCTCGCAGTTATCTGGTTTCTCTTCTGCATTGTTAATAATGTTTCGTACACTGTTTATGCCATGTATTAGAGCTCCTAACATTGTCTCTATTTTTACTTCCATCATTTTTATTGTTTTAGGTTTTATATTTAGGTCTTTGATCCAATTTGGGTTAGTTTTTGTGCATGGCATGAGATATGGATCTTGTTTCTTTTTTTTGCAGATGGACATCCAGTTATGCCAGCACCATTTGTTAAAAAGACTGTCTTTTCCCCCATTTAACTGTTTTGGGGCCTTTGTCAAGTATCAGCTGCTCATATGTGGATGGATTTTTGTCTGGATTCTCAATTCTGTTCCATTGGTCTATATATCTGTTGTTGTACCAGTACCAGGATGTTTTTACTACTGTGGTGGCATAATAGGCTCCAAAATCAGGTGGAGTGAGGCCTCCCACTTTGTTCAATATTTGTCCTTTTGCAACTGATAATTTCACTCAGTAGAATGCCTTCCAGATTCCTACATGTTATGAAATGTTTCACAGATTCATCATTGTTCTTTATCAATGCATAGTAGTCCATTTGGTGAGTACACCATAATTTATTTATCCATTCAACCATTGATGGGCATCTTGTTTTTTTCCATTTTTTGCTATTGTAAACAGTGCTGCATTGAACATGGGTGTGCATACATCTGTTCGTGTAAAGGCTCTCATTTCTCTAGGATATATTCCAGGGGGTGGGATTGCTGGATCATATGGTAGTTCTATTTCTAGCTTTCTAAAAAAGGAAGTGCCAAATCAATTTCCAAAGTGGTTGTACCATTTTACATTCCCACCAGCAGTGTATAAGTGTTCCAATCTCTCCACAAACTCTCCAACATTTATTTATTTATTTGGGTTAATGACAGCCTCATTGGAGTGAGATGGAATCGCATTGTAGTTTTGATTTGCATTTCTCTAATGGCTAATGATCATGAACATTTCCTCATGTGTCTGTTAGCTACCTGAATGTCTTCTTTAGTGAAGTGCCTGTTCATAACTTTTACCCACTTTTTAATTGGGTTATTTATCTTTTTGTAATTTTGTTTTTGCAGTATTATGTAGATGCTAGAGATCAGGCGCTGATCAGAAATGTCATAACTAAAAACTTTCTCCCGGTCTGTAGGTAATCTTTTTACTCTACTGGTGAAGTCTTTGGATGAGCATAGGTGTTTGATTTTTAGGAGCTCCCAGTCATCTGGTTTCTCTTCTGCATTGTTAGTAATATTTTGTATACTGTTGATGCCATGTATTAGGGCTCCTAACATTGTCCCTATTTTTACTTCCATGATCTTTATTGTTTTAGATTTTATATTTAGGTCTTTGATCCACTTTGAGTTAGTTTTTGTGCATGGTGTGAGGTATGGATCTTGTTTCTTTTTTTTTTGCAGATGGATATCCAGTTATGCCAGCACCGTTTGTTAAGAAGACTGTCTTTTCCCCATTTAACTGACTTTGGGCCTTTGTCAAAAATCAGCTGCTGATATGTGGATGGGTTTATGTCTGGATTCTGAATTCTGTTCCTTTGGTCTATGTATCTGTTGCTGTACCAGTACCAGGCTGTTTTGATTACTGCGGTGACATAATAGTTTCTAAAATCAGGTAGAGTGAGGCCTCCCACTTTGTTCTCCTTTTTCAGTAATGCTTTACTTATCCGGGGCCTCTTTCCCTTCCATATGAAGTTGGTGATTTGTTTCTCCATCTTATTAAAAAATGTTGTTGGAATTTGGATCGGAATTGTGTTGTATCTGTAGACCGCTTTTGGTAGAATAGATATTTTTACAATATTAAGTCTTCCTATCCATGAGCAAGGTATGTTTTTCCACTTATGCAGGTCTGTTTTGTTTTCTTGCAGTACTGTCGTGTTTTCTTTGTATAGGTCTTTTACATCTCTGGTAAGATTTATTTTTATATATTTTATCTTATTAGGGGCTACTGTAATTTATATTGATTTGGTGATTTCCACCTTGATGTTCTCTTCTTTGGTGTAGAGGAATCCAACTAATTTTTGTATGTTCATCTTGTATCCTGATACTCTGCTGAACTCTTCTATTAGTTTCAGTAGTTTTCTTGAGGATTCTTTAGGGTTTTCTGTGTATAAGATCATGTTATCTGCAAATATACTTTGACTTCTTCCTTGCCAATCTGGATGCTCTTTATTTCTTTATCTAGCCTAAGTGCTCTAGATAGGACCTCCAACACTATGTCGAATAAGAGTGGTGATAAAGGGCATCCTTGTCTGGTTCCAAATCTCAAGGAGGATGCTTTCAGACTGTCTCCATTTAGGATGATGTTGGTTGTTGGCTTTGTATAAATGTCCTTTATTATGTTGAGGAATCTTCCTTGTATTCCTATTTTGCTGAGAGTTTTTTTCATGAATGGATGTTGGACTTTGTCAAATGCCTTTTCTGCATCAATTGATAAGATCATGTGGTTCTTGTCTTTTGTTTTATTTGTATGATACATTATATTAATTGTTTTTCTAATGTTGAACCATCCCTGCATACCTGATATGATTCGCACTTGGTTATGGTGAATTATTTTTTTGATATGTTGTTGAATTCTATTTGCTAGAATTTCGTTGAGGATTTTTGTATCTAGGTTTATGGGGGATACAGGCCTGTAATTTTCTTTTTTTGTGGTGTCTTTACCTGGTTTTGGTATGAGGGGTACGCAGGCTTCATAGAATGAGATTGGGAGTATTCTGTCCTTTTCTATGCTCTGAAATACCTTTAGTAGAAGTGGTGTTAACTCTTCTCTGAAAGTTTGGTAGAACTCTGTAGTGAAGCCTTCAGGTCCTGGGCTTTTTGGGGGGGGCAGTTTTTTGATTACGTTTTCAATCTCTTCTTTTGTTATGGGCCAATTTAGTTGTTCTACTCTGTTTGTGTTAGTTTAGGTAGGTAGTGTTTTTCTAGGATTTCATCCATTTCTTCTAGGTTTTTGAATTTGTTAGAGTACAATTTTTCATGGTAATCTGATATGATTCTTTTAATTTCGGGTGGGTCTGTTGTAATGTCGCCCATCTCATCTCTTATTTAGGTTATTTGCTTCCTCTCCTGTTTTTCTTTGATCAGTTTGGCCAGTGGTTTATCAATTTTGTTAATTTTTTCAAAGAACAAGCTTTTGGTCTTGTTAACTCTTTCAGTTGTTTTTCTGTTCTCTAATTCATTTAATTCTGCTCTATTTTTTATCATTTGTTTTCTTCTGGTGCCTGAGGGTTTCTTTTGTTGCTCTCTTTCTATGTGTTCAAGTTTTAGGGACAGTTCTTTGATTTTTTGTATGTGTGAATTTATTGATATAAATTGACCTCTTAGCGCTGCTTTCACTGTGTCCTAAAGGTTCTCATAGGAAGTGTTTTCATTCTCATTGGATTCTATGAATTTCTTAATTCCATCCTTAATGTCTTTTATAACCATCCTTTTTGAACAGGGTATTGTTCAGTTTCCAAATATTTGATTTCTTTTCCCTGATTTTTCTGTGATTGATTTCTAGTTTTATGGTCTTATGGTCAAAGAAGATGCTTTGTAATATTTCAGTGTTTTGGATTCTGCTAAGGCTTAAGGCTTGCTTTATGACCTAATATGTGGTCTATTCTAGAGAATGTTCCATGTGCTTTGGAAAAGAAAGTATACTTGGCTGCTTTTGGGTGGAGTGTTCTGTATATGTCTATGAGGTGAGTTGGTTGATTGTGGCATTTAGATCTTGCGTGTGTTTATTGAGTTTCTTTCTGGCTGTCCTGTCCTTCACTGAAAGTGGTGTGTTGAAGTCTCCTACTATTATTGTGGAGCTGTCTATCTCACTTTTGAATGCCGAGTTTGTTTTATGTATCTTGCAGCCCTGTCATTGGGTGCATAAATATTTAATATGTTTATGTCCTCCTGGTCTGTTGTCCGTTTAATGTAGTGTCCTTCCTTATCCTTTGTGGTGGATTTAACTTTAACATCTGTTTTGTCAGAAATTAGTATTGCCCCCAGTGTTCTTTTTTGATTGTTTTTTGCTTGAGATATTTTTTCCATCCTTTAAGTTTTCATTTGTGTCTCTAAATCTAAGGTGTGTCTCTTATAGGCAGCATATAGACATATTGTGTTTTTTTAATCCATTCTTCCATTCTCTGTCTCTTTATTGGTGCATTTAGTGCTTTTACATGCAGTGTAATTATGGATAGGTATAAGTTTAATGCTGTCATTTTGATGTCTTCTTTTGTGTGTTGTTGACAGTATCTTTTTTCCACTTAATTTTTTGTGCTGGGTAGTTTATCTTTATATATTGTCTTTTCCTCTTATTCATTTTAGTTGATTTTGCTTCTGCTGAGTCTCTATTTTTTTTCCTGTATTTTATTTTGATGAGTAGGATTGTGTTTCCTTTGTGGTTACCTTAATATTTTTCTCCTTTGTGGTTACCTTAATATTTATCCCTGTATTTCTAAGTTTAAACCTGACTTTTATTTCTTTATATCACTTTGTCTTCCTCTCCATATGAAAGATCTATGACTGCATTTCTTAGTCCCTCTTTATTGTTTTAGTGTTGTCTTCTTTTACATGATAACGTCACTGTTTCCCTGTTTTGACTATTTTTTTAATCTTGATTTATTTTTGTGATTTCCCTATCTGGGTTGACATCTGATTGTTCTGTCCAGTGTTCTAGTCTTGGGATGATACCTGATATTACTGATTTTCTAACTGAAGAACTCCCTTTAGTATTTCTTATAGTTTTGGTTTGGTTTCTACAAATTCCCTCAACCTCTGTTTATCTAGAAATGTCGTAATTTAACCTCATATTTGAGAGACAGTTTTGCCAGATATATGCTTCTTGAGTGGCAATTGTTTTCCTTCAATGCTGTATATAGGTTATCCCATTGCCTTCTTGCCTGCATGATTTCTGCTAAGTAGTCCGAGCTTATTCTTATTGACTCTCCTTTGTAGGTGACTTTTTGTTTATCCCTAGCTGCTCTTAAAATTCTTGATCTTTGGTTTTGGCAAGTTTATGTCTTGGTGATTTTCTTTTAAAATCTACCTTATGTGGAGTTTGATGAGCATCTTGGATGCTCTTCTCATCTTTCACGATATAAGGGAAGTTTTCTCCCAACAAATCTTCAACAATTCTCTCTGTATTTTCTGTTATCCTTCCCTGTTCTGATATTCCAATCAGTCGTAGGTTATTTCTCTTGATAGAGTCTCACATGATTATAAAGTTTTCTTCATTTTTTAAAATTCTTTTATCTGATTTTTCTTCAAATATATTGGTGCTAAGTGCCTTATCTTTAAGTTCACCAGTTCTGCCTTCCACTTGCTCAATTCTGCTCCTCTGACTTTCTATTGAGTTTTCTAATTCTGTAATTTTATTGTTAATCTTCTGAATTTCTGATTGCTGTCTCTCTATGGATTCTTGCAGCTTATTAAATTTTTCATTATGTTCTTGAATAACCTTTTCAATTTCTTTAACTTCTTTATGTCTGTGTTCCTTGGCTTCTTCTGTGTATTGCCTGATCTCCTTCCTGATATCTTAAAGAGTTCTGTATGTTAATCTTTTATATTCTGCATCAGGTAATTCCAGGAAGGCACCTTCATCCAGAAGATCCCTTGATTATTTTTTTTGAGAGCTTGTTGATGCAATCATGGTTTGCTTCTTTATGTGATTTGATATTGACCGTTGTCTCCATGCCATGTATAAGTTATTGTATTATTTTATTTTATGTTTGCTTACTATTTTTTTTTTTACTATATTCTAGATTCTTGCTTTGTTTTGTTTTGATATGTATAAATAGGTTGCTTGAGTGAGCTGGCTTGATTATTTTCATCTGCCACTAGAGCTGTTAACCAGGTATATGAGCCAAGGAGTCTATTCACTTTTCTTGTATGGCTTCAGCTCAGGTGTCCAGGTAGTTGTTCATCAAGTATGTGGTGCAGGCACTGTCCTACAGTCTTAGAGGGACAGGGGGATTGGTGTAGGTACCGGTATCTGGTTGCAGCAGGGGATCACGCTCTGAACAAGGCAGGGTGCTGAAAACCCTCCCCCGGATATCGGTGAGGTAAGCACATCCCTGTTCCCTAGAACACACGCATGGGTGAGTTCTGCAGACAGACCTTGGGCACCCAATACTTTTGATTGTAATGACTGGGAGGTATCAGTTAACCTTGTACCCCTGTCACGGGTGGGTGGGTGACCTGAGTGGAGCCACCCATCCTTAGGCCCCCAATGTGGGAAGTTGAGGACCCTGTTCAATAGGCAAAGCAGTGTCAAACATCAAACACCAACCTCTCCACTGCACAGGTGAAAAAGTTACAGTCTGCCAAGGGCCTATGCTCCTGAAATAGGCCCACACAGGTCCATGCAGAAGGGAAAGGTATTCAAAGTCCATGGACTGTTTATGCCTAGACAGGAGCCGCTTCTGTTCTGAGCTCCCCAGTTTAGTAGAGCTGGCAGATTATCGTTTCCCCAGTTGTGATTTTATTCCTTTTCCAAGGCTGGGACAATGGCTCAGGCATGCAACCAGACCTATCTCAGGCCCAGGGAAATCGACAGCCATTGAAGCCAGCTTTGGGGCTTGGGAGCAGTAAAATATATGCAAGTACTTAGCTTTTGCCCAGAGCACCATTCTTCTCTGGTTCCGGAGGTGTGAGTAGGCTGAGGGGCTGGCTGTTTCTCACCGAGGAAACTGCGGCCGAACGCTACCACCAGCCCACTGCCACTGCTCCTGGTTATGGTGCCTGAGGGATACTGGCGATTCAGGTCCAGTAACTCCTCTCCGCTTCTAAACATCTCTTCCTCCCCCTGCCGTTCAATCCATTTTCTAACTTTGCCTTGGATGTTCAGGGCTTCTAGCTTTTCATAAATGTAATTGTGTCAATTGTTTTTTGGGTCTTTGTGGTAAGCGGGTTCACTGGAAGTGTCTGACTACTCTACCATCTTGGCCCCACCCTGTTTCCATCTTTTTGTTTTTGTAAATAATGCAGCAATGAACATGGGTGTGCATATGTCTATTTGTGTGATGGCACTTATTTCTCTAGGATTTTTTTTTTTATATTCGTAGGAGTGGGCTTGCTGGATCCTATGGTATTTCAATTTCTAGCTTTCTTAAGGAAGTGCCATATCATTTTCCAAAATGGTTGTACCATTTTACATTCCTACCAGCAGTGCATAAGAGTTCCAGTCTCCCCCCAGCTTGTCCAACGTTTGGTATTTCATGTTTTTTTATTGGGGCTGGTAATGCTGGCGTGAGATGGTATATCATTGTGGTTTTGATTTGCATTTCTCTAATGGCTAGTGATTGCGAGCATTTCCTCATGTGTCTGTTAGCCGCTTGAATGTCTTCTTGGTGAAGTGTCTGTTCATTTCCTTTCCTTTGCCCATTTTTTAATTGGATTATTTGTCTTTTTGTTGTAGAAAGTGTTGGATTTTCCTGTAGATTTTAGAGATTATACCTTTGTTGGATACGTCATAGCCAAAAATATTTTCCTAGTCTGAAGGTTCTCTTTTTACTCTTTGGTGAATACTTTTGATGAGCATAAGTGTTTAATTTTTAGGTGGTCCCAGTTATCTAGCTTATCTTCTGGAGTTTGTATGTTGTTAATTATGGTTTGTATCCTGTTAATGCCATGTATTAGGGCCTGTAGCATTGATCCTATTTTTTCTTCTATGATCTTTATAGTTTTTGGTTTTATATTTAGGGTTTTCATCCATTTTGAATTAGTTTTTTTGTATGATGTTAGCTATGGATTCTGTTTCATTTTTTTTTGCAGATGGACATCCAGTTTTGCTAGCACCATTTGTTAAAAAGACTGTTGTCTTAGGCTGGGTACTCTAGAGAAGCAAAACCAGTAAAGGGTATAAATATATATACATATATATAGAGAGATTTATATCAAGGAAACAGCTCATGCAATTGTAGAGGCTGAACCGTCCCAAGTCTGTGGATCAGGATAGGGCTTCTCCCGATTCACATAGCCACAGGGGCTAGAGATCTGAAGATCTACAGGTCAAAGAGCAGGGCTCTTGCTCACAAGCTGTGAAGGTTGACATATCCCAAGATTGGCAGGGAAGACCACAAGGCTTCTTCTGATTCATGTAGCTGCAGAGGATGGTGAACCCAAGAGCAGCAGGTAAGATATTAGCTGCAGTCCCACAAACCAGAGGTCAGATGAACAAGAGGCAGCTGCAGGATCCAGAACAAACCTTGGCAAGGTGAGCAGGAGGGAAGTAGGTGGAGGATGGCAGAGAGATGAAGGCTGAAGGGGTGGTGAGTTGCCACAGGCCCCGCCCCCACTGAAACCACTTAGAAGATTCCATCATGGAGGTGATCACATATCAGATTTCAACACGGAAGTGATCACAACATTATACAACTGCCAAAACACTGAGAATCATGGCCCAGCCAAGTTGTCACACAATCTACCATCACACTGTCTTTTCCCCATTTGATGGATTTGGGCCCTTGTTGAAAATCAGGTGATGGTATTTGGATGGATTTACATCTGGGTTCTCAATTTAGTTCCACTAGTCGACGTATCTGTCGTACCAGGCTGTTTTGGCTACCATAGCTATATACTAGGTTCTGAGGTCAGGTGGTACAAGTCCTCCTACTTCATTCTTCTTCTTCAATGTGTCAACTTGGTTAGGCCATGATTCCCAGTATTGTGTATTTGTCCTCCATTTTGTGATTGTAATTTTATGTTGAGAAGATTAGGGTGGGATTGTAACACCACCCTTATTCAGGTCACCTCCCCAATCCAAGGTAAAGTGAGATTCCCTGGGGTATGGCCTGCACCACCTTTTATCTCTCAAGAGATAGAAGGAAAGGGAAGCAAGCAGAGATTTGGGGACCTCATAGCACCAAGAAAGCAGCACCGGGAGCAGAGTACATCCTTTGGACATGAGGTCCCTGCACCTGAGATGCTCCCAGACAAATGGAAGACTGATGACAAGGACTTTCCTCCAGAGCCGACAGAGAGAGAAAGCCTTCCCCTGGAGCTAGAGCCCTGAATTTGGACTCGTAGCCTTCTTGACTGTTATAGAATAAACTTCTCTTTGTTAAAGCCATCCACTTGTGGTATTTCTGTTATAGCAGCACTAGATGACTAAGACAAGTGCTTTACTTGTCCAGAATCTCTTCCCTTTTCATATAAAGTTAATGAATTTTTTTTCATCTCTTTAAAGAATGCTGTTGGTATTTGGCACTGGGTTATTTTTTTGTTGATATTTGGATCAGGATTACATTGTGTTTATAGATTGCTTTGGGTAGAATGGAAACCCTGGTGGCGTAGTGGTTAAGTGCTACAGCTGCTAACCAAAGGGTTGGCTGTTCAAATCTGCCAGGCGCTCCTTGGAAACTCTATGGGGCAGTTCTACTTGTCCTATAGGGTCGCTATGAGTCGGAATTGACTTGATGGCACTGGGTTTGGTTTTTTTTTTTTTTTTTTTGGTTTGGGTAGAATTGACATTTTCACAATGTTGAGTCTACCTATCCATGAGCATGGTATGTTTTTCCATTTATTGTAGATCACTTTTGGTGTCTTGCAGTAGTGTTTTCCAGTTTTCTTTGTATAGGTCTTTACATCCCTGGTTAGATTTATTCCTAAGTACTTTATTTTTTTAGGGGCTATTATAAATTTTTTTTTAATATAAATGGTATTGTTTTCCTGATTTCCTTTTTGTCGTTCTCTTTATTGATGTATAGCAATCCAACTGATTTTTGTATGTTTATCTTATATTCTGCTACCCTGCTGAATCTATTAGTTTCAGTAGTTTTCTCCTGGAGTCTTTTGGGTTTTCTATGTATAGTATCATATCATCTGCAAATAAGGACAGTTTAACTTCTTCATTACCAATTTGGATGCCCTTTATTTCTTTTTCTTGCCTTATTGCTCTAGCTAGGACTTCCAGCACAGTGTTAAATACAAGTGATGATAAAGGGGCATCCTTGTCTTGTTCCTTTTCTCAGGGGGAATGTTTTCAGCCTGTCTCCATTAAGAATGATGTTGGCTGTTGGTTTTGTGTAGATGCCCTTTATTATGTTGAGGAATTTCACTTCTATACCTATTTTATTGAGGGTTTTTATCAGGAATGGGTTTCGGACATTATTGAATGCCTTTTCTGCATCAATTGAGATGATCATGTGATTCTTTTATTTATATGGTGGGTTACATTGATTGATTTTCTAATGTTGAACCATCCTTGTGTACTTGGCATGAATCCTGCTTGGTCATGGTGTATTATTTTTTTGATATGATGCTGAATTCTATTGGCTAGAATTTTGTTGAGAATTTTTACATCTGTATTCATGAGAGATATTGGTCTATACTTTTCTTGTGGTGTCTTTGCCTGGATTTGGTAACAGGGTTATGCTGCTTTCATAGAATGAATTTGGAAGTATCCCTTCCTTTTCTGTGTTCTGAAATAGTTTGAGTAGTACTGGTGTGAGCTCTTCTCTGAATGTTTTGTAGAATTCTCCAGTAAAGCCATCTGGGTCAGGGATTTTTTGGTTGGGTTATTTTTTTAATTATTACCTTTTCGGTCTCCCCTCTTGTTACAGGTCTGTTCAGATTTTCAGCTTCAGTTTGTGTTAGTTTGGGTAGGTAGTGTGTTTCTAGAAATTTGTCCATTTCCTCTAGGTTTTAAAATTGGTTGGAATATAGTTTTTGTTGTTGTTGTTGTTATGATCCTTTTTATTTCAGTTGGGCCTGTTGTAATGTCCCCAATTTCATTCCTTATTTGGGTTACTTGCATCCTCTCCTGTTTTTCTTTTGTCAATTTGGTCAAAGGTTTGTCAGTTTTGTTGATCTCTTCAAAAAACCAACTTTTGGTTTTGTTGATTCTATTGTTTTTGTATTCTCTATTTCATTTTTTTCTGCTCTGATCTTTATTATTTTCTTTCTTCTGGTGTCTGTGGGCTTCCTTTGCTGTCGTCTTTCTATTTGTTCAAGGTGTATAGCTAATGTTTTGATTTTATCCCTTCTTTTTTGATGTGTGCATCTATTGCATACATTTTTTGATGTGTGCCTACATTTACCTCTGAGGACTTTGCTGTGTCCCAAAGGTTTTGGTATGATGTGTTTTTATTCTTGTCTGACTCTAGGAATTTTTGTATCCCATCTTTGATTTCTTCTATTACCCAGTGGTTTTTAAGCAGAGTGTTCTTCAGTTTCTATGTGTTTGATTTTTTTTTTTCCTGGCTCTTCCTGTTGTTAATTTCTACTTTAATGTCATTGTGATCAGGGAAGATACTTTGTATTATCTCAGTGTTTTAGATTTTTTTGAGGGTTGCTTTGTGGTCTAAGGTGTGGTCTATCCTGGAGAATGTTTGATGTGCATTGAAAAATAAAGTGTACTTTGCAAGTGTTTGTTGGAGTGTTCTATATATGCCTATGAGGGCAATTTGGCTGATTGTGGCCTGTATTGTTTTTGAGTTTCTTTCTAGATGATCTGTCCTTAACTGAGAGTGATATGTTGAAGTCTCCTAGTATTATTGTGAAACTGTCGATTTATCTTTTCAGTGCTGTTGGAGTTTGTTTTATGTATTTTGGATCCCTGTCATTGGTGTGTAGATATTTATTATGGTTATGTCTTTGTGATGGATAGTCCCTTTAATCATTATATAATACCCTTCTTTGTCTTTTATGGTGAATTTTGTTTTAAAGTGTATTTTATCTGAGATTAGTATTGCTGCTCCTGCTCTTTTTTGGTAGCTATTTGCTTGATATATATTTTTTTTCCATCCTTCGATTTTTAATAAATTTACCTCTTTGTTTCTAAGGTGTGTCTCTTGTAGATAGCACATTGATGGACCCTTTTTTAAAATACATTCTGTCACCCTCTATCTCTTTATGGGCGCATTTAAGCCATTTACCTTCAGTGTAATTATTGATAGGTATCAGTTTATTGGAAACCCTGGGGCGTAGTGGTTAAGTGCCACAGCTGCTAACCAAAGGGCCAGCAGTTCGCATCAGCTACGCGCTCCTTGGAAACTCTATGGGGGCAGTTCTACCCTGTCCTATAGGGTCGCTATGAGTCGGAATCAACTGGACAGCGCTGGGTTTTTTTTAATTTTTATTTTTTTGGTATCAGTTTATTGCTGTCGTTTTGTAGTGCTTTTTTTGTGGTTCTGATGTTTTCTTTGTTCCTCTTACTCTCATGTGCTGAATTCCTTTTGTTTGTTTTTTTTTCATTTCTTTTTGTAGATTTTGTGTTCACTGAAACTTTATGTTTTTTTTTGATGAATAGGTTTGTAACTTTTTTTGTTAACATTGAAATTTACACTTACCTTCTTAAGTTTGAACCCGCCTTTTATTACTTGGTATTGCCTTGACTTCCTCTTCATTTGAAGTTCTATACCTACACTGTTTATTCCCTCTTTTATTGTTCTGACATTGTCATTTACAGATTAATCTCTCTGGCTCCCTGTTACAAATCTTTTAGTTTTGATTTATCCTTGAGAGTTCATTACCTACGTTGGTATCTGGCTCATGCAGTCTTACATCCTAGATTCAGGCTGTTGTCTGATGTTGTTTTTTCTCTAACCGAAGGTCTCCCTTTAATAATTCTTGTAAGCTTGGTTTGGTTTATACATATTCCCTTAATTTCCGCTTATCTCGAAATGTCCTAATTTCACCATCACATTTGAGCAAGAGTTTTGCAGGATATATTTTTCTTGGTTGGCAATTTTTTTCTTTCAAGGTTTTATGTATGCCATCCCATTGCCTTCTTGCCTGCATGGTTTTTGTTGAGTAATCTGAACTTAGTCTTATTGTTTCCTCTCTGTATGTGACGTTTCCGTTTTCTCGAGTTGCTCTCAGGATTCTTTCCTTGTCTTTGGCTTTAGTGAATGTGATTGTGATATGCCTTGGTGATTTTCTTTTGGGATCTATCCTATATGGTGTTCATTGAGCTTCTTGGATGGTCTTTCATGGTATTGGGGAAGTTTTCTGTCAGCAATTCTTCAATGATCTTCTCTGTGTTTTCCTTTTCTCCTCCTGTTCTGAAACTCTGATCACTCACAAATTTTTGCTTTTGACTGTATCCCACATCATTCTCAGGGTTTCTTTATTTTTCTTCATTCTTTTCTCTGATTTTTCCTCAAATAGGGTGGTATCCAAGTATTTGTCTTCAATTTCTCTGATCCTGTCTTCCATTTTTTTAAACCTGCTCCTCAAACCTTCTATGCCACTGTCTATTTCTGAAATCTTGTTGTTTATCTTTTGGGTTTCTAATTGCTGCTTTTGTATGATTTCTTTTTTTTTTTAACAGTTACTTATTATTATTATTATTATTATTATTTGCTGTTGAGTCAATTCTGACCCTACAGGACAGAGTAGAACTGCCCCATAGGTTTTTTTTTTAAATAACTTTTATTAAGCTTCAAGTGAACGTTTACAAATCCAATCAGTCTGTCACATATAAGTTTACATACATCTCACTCCCTACTCCCACTTGCTCTCCCCCTCGAGTCAGCCCTTTCAGTCTCTCCTTTCTTGACAATTTTGCCAGCTTCCCTCTCTCTCTATCCTCCCATCCCCCCTCCAGACAAGAGTTGCCAACACAATCTCAAGTGTCCACCTGATATAATTAGCTCACTCTTCATCAGCGTCTCTCTCCCACCCGCTGACCAGTCCCTTTCATGTCTGATGAGTTGTCTTCGGGGATGGTTCCTGTCCTGTGCCAACAGAAGGTCTGGGGAGCATGGCCGCTGGGATTCCTCTAGTCTCAGTCAGATCATTAAGTTTGGTCTTTTTATGAGAATTTGGGGTCTGTATCCCACTGATCTCCTGCTCCCTCAGGGGTCCTCTGCTGTGCTCCCTGTCAGGGCAGTCATCGATTGTGGCCGGGCACCAACTAGTTCTTCTGGTCTCAGGATGATGTAGGTCTCTGGTTCATGTGGCCCTTTCTGTCTCTTGGGCTCTTAGTTGTCGTGTGGCCTTGGTGTTCTTCATTTTCCTTTGCTCCAGGAGGGTTGAGACCAATTGATGCATCTTAGATGGCCGCTTGTTAGCATTTAGGACCCCAGACGCCACATTTCAAAGTGGGATGCAGAATGATTTCATAATAGAATTATTTTGCCAATTGACTTAGAAGTCCCCGCAAACCATGTTCCCCAGACCTGCGCACTTGCTCTGCTGACCTTTGAAGCATTCATTTTATCCCGGAAACTTCTTTGCTTTTCGTCCAGTCCAATTGAGCTGACCTTCCATGTATTGAGTGTTGTCTTTCCCTTCACCTAAAGCAGTTCTTATCTACTGATTACTCAATAAAAAAAACCCTCTCCCACCCTCCCTCCCCCCCCCCTCATAACCACAAAAGTATGTGTTCTTCTCAGGTTTACTATTTCTCAAGATCTTATAATAGTGGTCTTATACAATATTTGTCCTTTTGCCTCTGACTAATTTCGCGCAGCATAATGCCTTCCAGGTTCCTCCATGTTATGAAATGTTTCAGAGATTCGTCACTGTTCTTTATCGATGCGTAGTATTCCATTGTGTGAATATACCACAATTTAATTTACCCATTCATCCATTGACGGACACCTTGGTTGCTTCCAACTTTTTGCTATTGTAAACAGACCTACAATAAACATGGGTGTGCATATATCTGTTTGTATGAAGGCTCTTGTATCTCTAGGGTATATTCCCAGGAGTGGGATTTCTGGGTTGTATGGTAGTTCTATTTCTAACTGTTTAAGATAATGCCAGATAGATTTCCAAAGTGGTTGTACCATTTTACATTCCCACCAGCAGTGTATGAGAGTTCCAATCTCTCCGCAGCCTCTCCAACATTTATTATTTTGTGTTTTTTGGATTAATGCCAGCCTTGCTGGTGTGAGATGGAATCTCATAGTAGTTTTAATTTGCATTTCTCTAATGGCTAATGATCGAGAGCATTTTCTCATGTATCTGTTAGCTGCCTGAATATCTTCTTTAGTGAAATGTGTGTTCATATCCTTTGCCCACTTCTTGATTGGGTTGTTTGTCTTTTTGTGGTTGAGTTTTGACAGAATCATGTAGATTTTAGAGATCAGGCGCTGGTCGGAGATGTCATAGCTGAAAATTCTTTCCCAACCTGTAGGTGGTCTTTTTACTCTTTTGGTGAAGTCTTTAGATGAGCGTAGGTGTTTGATTTTTAGGAGCTCCCAGTTATCGGGTTTCTCTTCATCATTTTTGGTAATATTTTGTATTCTGTTTATACCTTGTATTAGGGCTCCTAGGGTTGTCCCAATTTTTTCTTCCATGATCTTTATCGTTTTAGTCTTTATGTTTAGGTCTTTGATCCACTTGGAGTTAGTTTTTGTGCATGGTGTGAGGTATGGGTCCTGTTTCATTTTTTTGCAAATGGATATCCAGTTATGCCAGCACCATTTGTTAAAAAGGCTATCTTTTCCCCAATTAATTGACACTGGTCCTTTGTCAAATATCAGCTGCTCATACGTGGATGGATCTATGTCTGGGTTCTCAATTCTGTTCCATTGGTCTATGTGCCTGTTGTTGTACCAATACCAGGCTGTTTTGACTACTGTGGCTGTGTCATAGGTTCTGAAGTCAGGTAAAGTGAGGCCTCCCACTTTCTTCTTCTTTTTCAGTAGTGCTTTGCTTATCCGGGGCTTCTTTCCCTTCCATATGAAATTGGTGATTTGTTTCTCTATCCCCTTAAAATATGACATTGGAATTTGGATCGGAAGTGCATTAAATGTATAGATGGCTTTTGGTAGAATAGACATTTTTACTATGTTAAGTCTTCCTATCCATGAGCAAGGTGTGTTTTTCCACTTAAGTATGTCCTTTTGAATTTCTTGTAGTAGAGCTTTGTAGTTTTCTTTGTATAGGTCTTTTACATCCTTGGTAAGATTTATTCCTAAGTATCTTATCTTCTTGGGGGCTACTGTGAATGGTATTGATTTGGTTATTTCCTCTTCGGTGTCCTTTTTGTTGATGTAGAGGAATCCAAGTGATTTTTGTATGTTTATTTTATAACCTGAGACTCTGCCAAACTCTTCTATTAGTTTCAGTAGTTTTCTGGAGGATTTCTTAGGGTTTTCTGTGTATATAATCATGTCATCTGCAAATAGTGATAACTTTACTTCTTCCTTGCCAATCCGGATACCTTTTATTTCTTTGTCTAGCCTAATTGCCCTGGCTAGGACTTCTAGCACGATGTTGAATAAGAGCGGTGATAAAGGGCATCCTTGTCTGGTTCCCGTTCTCAAGGGAAATGCTTTCAGGTTCTCTGCATTTAGAGTGATATTGGCTGTTGGCTTTGAATAGATGCCCTTTATTATGTTGAGGAATTTTCCTTCAATTCCTATTTTGGTAAGAGTTTTTATCATAAATGGGTGTTGGACTTTGTCAAATGCCTTTTCTGCATCAATTGATAAGATCATGTGGTTTTTGTCTTTTGTTTTATTTATGTGGTGGATTACATTAATGGATTTTCTGATATTAAACCAGCCTTGCATACCTGGTATAAATCCCACTTGATCAGGGTGAATTATTTTTTTGATGTGTTGTTGGATTCTATTGGCTAGAATTTTGTTGAGGATTTTTGTATCAATGTTCATGAGGGATATAGGTCTATAATTTTCTTTTTTTGTGATGTCTTTACCTGGTTTTGGTATCAGGGAGATGGTGGCTTCATAGAATGAGTTGGGTAGTATTCCTTCATTTTCTATGCTTTGGAATACCTTCAGAAGTAGTGGTGTTAACTCTTCTCTGAAAGTTTGGTAGAACTCTGCAGTGAAGCCGTCCGGGCCAGGGCTTTTTTTTGTTGGGAGTTTTTTGATTACCGTTTCAATCTCTTTTTTTGTTATGGGTCTAGTTAGTTGTTCTACTTCTGAATGTGTTAGTTTAGGTAGGTAGTGTTTTTCCAGGAATTCATCCATTTCTTCTAGGTTTGCAAATTTGTTAGAGTACAATTTTTCATAATAATCTGAAATGATTCTTTTAATTTCATTTGGTTCTGTTGTGATGTGGTCCTTCTCGTTTCTTATTCGGGTTATTTGTTTCCTTTCCTGTATTTCTTTAGTCAGTCTAGGAAATGGTTTATCAATTTTGTTAATTTTTTCAAAGAACCAGCTTTTGGCTTTGTTAATTCTTTCAATTGTTTTTCTGTTCTCTAATTCATTTAGTTCAGCTCTAATTTTTATGATTTGTTTTCTTCTGGTGCCTGATGGATTCTTTTGTTGCTCAGTTTCTATTTGTTCAAGTTGTAGGGACAGTTCTCTGATTTTGGCTCTTTCTTCTTTTTGTATGTGTGCATTTATCGATATAAATTGGCCTCTGAGCACTGCTTTTGCTGTGTCCCAGAGGTTTCGATAGGAAGTATTTTCATTCTCGTTGCTTTCTATGAATTTCCTTATTCCCTCCTTGATGTCTTCTATAACCCAGTCTTTTTTCAGGAGGGTATTGTTCAGTTTCCAAGTATTTGATTTCTTTTCCCTAGTTTTTCTGTTATTGATCTCTAGTTTTATTGCCTTGTGGTCTGAGAAGATGCTTTGTAATATTTCGATGTTTTGGACTCTGCAAAGATTTGTTTTATGACCTAATATGTGGTCTATTCTAGAGAATGTTCCATGTGCGCTAGAAAAAAAAGTATATTTTGCAGCAGTGGGGTGGAGAGTTCTGTATAAGTCAATGAGGTCAAGTTGGTTGATTGTTGTAATTAGATCTTCCGTGTCTCTATTGAGCTTCTTACTGGATGTCCTGTCCTTCTCCGAAAGTGGTGTGTTGAAGTCTCCTACTATAATTGTGGAGGTATCTATCTCACTTTTCAATTCTGTTAAAATTTGATTTATGTATCTTGCAGCCCTGTCATTGCGTGCATAAATATTTAATATGGTTATGTCTTCCTGATCAATTGTCCCTTTTATCATTATATAGTGTCCTTCTTTATCCTTTGTGGTGGATTTAAGTCTAAAGTCTATTTTGTCAGAAATTAATATTGCTACTCCTCTTCTTTTTTGCTTATTGTTTGCTTGATATACTTTTTTCCATCCTTTGAGTTTTAGTTTGTTTGTGTCTCTAAGTCTAAGGTGTGTCTCTTGTAGGCAGCATATAGATGGATCGTGTTTCTTTATCCAGTCTGTGACTCTCTGTCTCTTTATTCGTGCATTTAGTCCATTTACATTCAGGGTAATTATAGATAAATAAGTTTTTAGTGCTGTCATTTTGATGCCTTTTTATGTGTGTTGTTGACAATTTCATTTTTCCACATACTTTTTTGTGCTGAGGCGTTTTTCTTAGTAAATTGTGAGATTCTCATTTTCATAGTGTTTGACTTTATGTTAGTTGAGTCGTTACGTTTTTCTTGTCTTTTATCTTGAGTTATAGAGTTGTTATACCTTTTTGTGGTTACCTTATTGTTTACCCCTATTTTTCTAAGTAAAAACCTAACTTGTACTGTTCTATATCGCCTTGTATCACTCTCCATATGGCAGTTCAATGCCTCCTGTATTTAGTCCCTCTTTTTGATTATTGTGATCTCTTACCTATTGACTTCCAGGATTGCCTGTTATGTGTATTTTTTTTTAATTAATCTTAATTTGCTTGTTTTTGTGATTTCCCTATTTGAGTTGATATCAGGACGTTCTGGTTTGTGACCTTGTGTTGTGCTGATATCTGATATTATTGGTTCTCTGACCAAACAATATCCTTTAGTATTTCTTGTACCTTTGGTTTGGTTTTTGCAAATTCTCTATACTTGTGTTTGTCTGTAAATATCTTAATTTCGCCTTCATATTTCAGAGAGAGTTTTGCTGGATATATGATCCTTGGCTGGCAGTTTTTCTCCTTCAGTGTTCTGTATATGTCGTCCCATTCCCTTCTTGCCTGCATGGTTTCTGCTGAGTAGTCTGAACTTATTCTTATTGATTCTCCCTTGAAGGAAACCTTTCTTTTCTCCCTGGCTGCTTTTAAAATTTTCTGTTTATCTTTGGTTTTGGTGAGTTTGATGATAATATGTCTTGGTGTTTTTCTTTTTGGATCAATCTTAAATGGGGTTCGATGAGCATCTTGGATAGATATCCTTTCGTCTTTCATGATGTCAGGGAAGTTTTGTGTCAGGAGTTCTTCAACTATTTCCTCTGTGTTTTCTGTCCCCCCTCCCTGTTCTGGGACTCCAATCATCCGCAAGTTATCCTTCTTGATAGAGTCCCACATGATTCTTAGGGTTTCTTCATTTTTTTTAATTCTTTTATCTGATTTTTTTTCAGCTATGTTGGTGTTGATTCCCTGGTCCTCCAGATGTCCCAGTCTGCATTCTAATTGCTCGAGTCTGCTCCTCTGACTTCCTATTGCATTGTCTAATTCTGTAATTTTATTGTTAATCTTTTGGATTTCTACAGGTTGTCTCTCTATGGATTCTTGCAACTTATTAATTTTTCCCCTACGTTCTTGAATAATCTTTTTGAGTTCTTCAACAGTTTTATCAGTGTGTTCCTTGGCTTTTTCTGCAGTTATCCTAATTTCATTTGTGATATCTTTAAGCATTCTGTAAATTAGTTTTTTATATTCTGTATCTGATAATTCCAGGATTGTATCTTCATTTGGGAAAGATTTTGATTGTTTTGTTTGGGGGGTTGGAGAAGCTGTCATGGTCTGCTTCTTTAAGTGGTTTGATATGGATTGTTGTCTCCGAGCCATCACTGGGAAACTAGTTTTTCCAGAAAATCCGCTAAAAGAAAAAATGCAGTCAGACCCCTATCAGAGTTCTCCCTCTGGCTCAGGCTATTCGGATGTTAATGAAGCCGCCTGGGGAGGGTGGGGGAGGGAACAGAGAGATAGGAGAGTAGCCCCTCAGAATATAGCCAGAGTTGCTTGTCTTGCTTGGAATGACTATTATATCTGAGATTCCCGCGGGCGCGTCGCCTATGTGTGCTGGCTGTGTGAAGATTGTCCCTGGGGGGTCTGGCCCACTGGAGTCACCGTCAGATCCTCCACTTCCAGCCCCACGCCCAGCGTCAAGGCTCCCCTACTGGGACGGTGCACTCTCGACTCCAAAATCAGTCGCTGCCTCCCAGGGACTTCTCGTCCCTCCAGCCGCGTGGCCATGCCGCCTCCGCGAACCAGGTGGGCCCCCTCCCGGGGTTAGTTCAGATGGGTGGAGCAGTTCCCTGTGCTTGTGCCGTGACCGAGTGTCCCGGCTGGGATGCTGTTCTCCCCACTCCAATACCAGTTGCTGCCTCCCGGGGACTTCTCCTATCGGCTGCTTCCCACGCCACCTGTGTGACCCGGCTGGGCCCCTTCCCGGGGTTAGTTCAGGGGGGTGGAGCAGCTCTCCGTGTTTATGCCGTACCTGCGTCCAGTCCAAATCCCGGCGAGACGGTTCCCCGGCTGGGACGCTGCTCTTCCTGCTCCAAGACCAGTCACTGCCTCCCGGGGACTTCTCCTACCGGCTGCGTCCCACGCCGCCCGTGGAACCGGCTGGTCTCCCTCTCGGGGTTAGTTCAGGGGGGTGGAACAGCTCTCTGTGCTTGTGCCGTACCTGACTGGTACGCTGGCTCCAGGCTCTGGAAACAATCACTGCTTCCCCGTATTAGTTCGTTCTCCGTCTCTAAATCTGTGTTTGTTGTTCAGGGTTCGTAGATTGTTATGTATGTGATCGATTCACTTGTTTTTCCGTGTCTTTGTTGTAAGAGGGATCCGAGGTAGCGTCTGCCTAGTCCGCCATCTTGGCTCCGCCCCTTTTGTATGATTTCTAGTTGTGAATTTATTCTGGCATTTTGTTCCTGTATTATTTTCCTGAATTCTCCCATCTTTTTGTCTGTCTTTTACATGATTTTGGAAACCCTGGTGGTGTAGTGGTTAAGTGCTATGGCTGCTACTCAAGAGGTTGGCAGTTCAAATCCACCAGGTGCTCCTTGGAAACTCTATGGGGCAATTCTACTCTGTCCTGTAGGGTCGCTATGAGACGGAATTGACTCAACGGCAGTGGGTTTGGTGGGTTTTACATGATTTCATCTGTGTTTTCCATGATTTTGTTTATTTTTTCCTAATTTTTGTCAGCTTTTACCTTCACCTATTGGATAGCTCTGAACATTAGAGATATGAATTCCCTATCAGGTAATTTGGAAACCCTGCTGGAGTAGTGTTTAAGAGCTACGGCTACTAACCAAAAGGTCGGCAGTTCGAATCCACCAGGCGCTCCTTGGAAACCCTACTGGGCAGTTCTACTCTGTCCTATAGTGTCGCTATGAGTCAGAATCTACTTGACGGCAGCAGTTTTTTTTTTTTAATCAAGTAGTTACAGTGCCTTTTCTTCTACTGGAAGGTCATCCAGTGTTTTATTTTGGATGTGTACTAGAACCATCCTGTCCTGTGTTTCTATGTTTTGATATTATCTTCTGTCTTCAGGACATTCAGGAATTATTTTCTTTGTTTGTCGATTGTAGATTTGTTTGTTTTGCCCTACATTTTCATTTTTTTTAGCTATGTCTGAGCAGGTGGACTGAGCATTCTTTGTTGTTTGCTGGTCTGTGGGCACAATACTTCTCACTACCTAGTTCAGTGGGCAGGGCCAGTTGGTCAGCTATGGTGGAGCAGGGCAGGTCCAGCAGAGGGGTAGGGGCTGGGATAGGTCATTTGTGGTGTGTACTGGGGCTGACAGGATGAGACCAGGGGTTGGTCCTGGACAGGTCCTGGTAGACTATCCCTGTGCTACTCAGGGGTGCGATGGTCAGCACATGGTGCAGATAGGCAGGAGGGGAAGGTTGTGATGTGTGGAGCTAAGTGGATGTGAGAAAGAAGAGAAAAAGCAGAGATTAACAGGAGCCCAAAAAAAAAAGTGCTGAGGAAGCCTGCTGTTGGAGTGGCACAGACCCAGTGAAGTCGTGTGCTGGTGGCTTTCTAGCTAGATGGTGAGACACAGCCAGTCAAGAAGGGACAGACATGGCACATGTAGCTGGGTGGGTGGGATAAAGGAAAGGAAGTAAGAGAGAGTTACAAAACTAAAGAGAGAGAGAAAGGCGTGTGTGGCCAGGTGGTTGGAAGAAACTAATGGAAGGTGTCTTAGTCATCTATAACAGAACTACCACAATGGATGGCTTTAACAAAGAGAAATTTATTCTCTCACAGCCTAGAAGGCTAGAAGTCCAAATTTAAGATATCATTTCCAGGGACAGGCTTTCTCTTTTGGTAAGCTCTGGAAGAAGGTCCTTATCATCAATCTTCCCCTGAACTAAGAGCTTCTCCACACAGGAATCTGGGGTCCAAAGGACATGCTTTGCTCCCAGTGATGCTTTCTTGGTGATATGAGGTCACCTCCTCTCTGCTCACTCCCCTTTCCTTTTATCTCTTGTAAGATAAAAGGCAGTGCAGGCCACACCCCAAGAAAACTCCCTTTACTTTGGATCAGAGATGTGACCTTAGTAAGGCTTTTACAATCCCACCCTAATCCTCTAATCTTGCCTCATTAACCACAGGCAGAGATTATGATTTACAACACATAGGAAAATGATAATCACTAAATGGAAGACAATCACACAACACTGGGAATCATGGCCTAGCCAAATTCATATGCATATTTTGGGGGGGACACAATTTAATCCATGACAGAAGGAATGTAGAGAGCGAAAAGAAACCAAAAAAAAAAAAAAAAAAGAAGAGAGAAAAAAAGTCCCAAGGGACCCACCAGAAGCAGGTCCCCAGATTAGCAGCACTGCACAGACCATCAAGAAGGAGCAGAGATGGCACATGGTGCCCAATGTTCAGGAGAAGGATAAGGAAGGAAGGTAGAGACAGACAAAAGCCAATAAAGGAAAAGAAAAAGAAAGAAAAAAATGCTCTGAGGGAGCCCACTGGTGTGGTGGCATGGAATGGGGAAGTGGCTCCCCATCTGCCCAACTGTGCAGCACTGCACAGCCCATCTAGAATGAGTAGAGATGGCACACAGCACCAGGTGTTCAGGAGAAAAGAAGGGAATGATGGTAGAGAGAGGCAAGAAACTGAGAAAAGAAAAAAAAATCCCCAAAGGAGCCCACTGACTTGGCTGTGTGGACCAGAGAAGTCACTGCCAAGCTAAACAGTGCTGCACAGCCTGTCTAGTAGGATCAGAGACAGCACACAGTGCCATATAATCAGGAGACAGGAAAAGATAGAACGTAGAAAGAGATGAGAAACCGTGAAACAAAAAAAAAGAAGGGAAAAGAAAAAAATGCCCCAGGGAGCCCACCAGCATGGCAGTGTGGACCGGGACAGTGGTTCCTCAGCTGAGTGGTGCTTCCCAGCCTGTCAAGAATGAGCGGAGATGGCACGCAGAGCCAGGTGTTCAAGAGCAAAGAAAGGAAGGAAGTGAGAGAGAGAGAAGAAACCAAAAGAAGCCGTAAAAAGCAACAACAGCAACGAAAAATGGCACTGAAGGAGCTGGCTGGTGTGGGCAGGGCAAATCCAAGTGGCAAGGAGCTGGCATCTCCCCAGTGGAGCAACTGCAGCCTGCCAGAAAGTGGTGGAGGTCATGCAGGGGGAAGAAAGATGGGGGGTGGGAAAGTGTGTCTCGCTGGTTACTGGGTGCTCTGTCTCCTGCTGGGAGCTCTGTGAAGCTGCCTTCCCATACTCCCTGTCCACCATCCTCAGTGTCTGAGGAGTCCAAGATGGAGAATCTGTGCATCATTAGCTGATAGGGGACCTTCTCTCCATATCTCTCCTTGCTCTCTGTTTCTGTCAGTTTCTTATTCCATTAGGTGCTTGGTTGAGTTCTTTATCCCTTCATTTGATGCCTAGGGTTCCAAGATTGACATTTTGTCTCTGTTGTACTTAGTTTTTTGGGTCTTTGTTGTGGAGAGAGGGTGTGGCGCTTCTGTCTATAATGCCATGTTGGCTCCACCCCCAGAATCTCTGATTTTGAAAACTGCTGCAACACTGCAAAGTGAATAGCCACTGGCTTAGAAATAAAAATTAAATTTACGGATAATATTAGGTACATTAGATGGAAAAGCTTTGGATGAATCAATTATTGAGGAAGATAATTTTTAAATTAATGTTTCCGTGTAATTGAAGGTACAGCAAAAAAAAAAAATTGAAGGTACAGCAATAGGATGCATAAACAGGCATTTTGAATTATATACAAGTCATGAAGCCACTTTCCTTGTGACCTCCACAAGTTACAAGAAATGTCTTTATATTTAAAATTAGATTGAGACTTACATGAAACTGATTTTTATGAAGAGATAAATCTTTTGGAAAAAATGTTACACAAGAATCATCAGTTCTAGGTATACTAAAATTTGCATTTTGAAATAATTCATCAGAAATTTATCCCAGTGTTGTCACAGCATAGAAAATACTCTTATCAGCTTCAGTAACAGTTGCATCAGCAGAATGATCCTTCTCAAAATAAAAAAATTATCAAATAATATTTGTAATCTCATGACTGATGTTGCTTTCATTTATATTGATTGAAAATGAAGTTGCTAAAAATATGTTTTGAAGACCTAATACATAACTTTGCAGAAAACCAGCCAGAGAAATCTTATGATCAATAAGACATCACATTAATGACATTGTTATTTATTATATTATATAAAAATTATGACAATAAAATATTACTGTTTTGCAATTTGTAAGTTTATGTTGTTACTCATGTATCTCTTTTACAATACTTAAAATGTTTTCAAATGAAAAAACTTTATATTTTAGTACCTTTAACAGCACTTCCAGCCTCCCCACTGCTTTTTGATAAAGGGGCCATCCTTTTTCATTTTGCCCTTAAAATCAAGTTGATTCTGACTCATGGTGACCCTGTGTGTGCCAGAGTAGAACTGTGCTCCATGCGGTTTTCAATGACTGAGATTTCTGAAGTAGATAGCCAGGACTTTCTTCCAAGATGCCTTTTGGTGGACTTGAACCTCCAACCCTTGGGTAGCAGCTGAGTGCATTAACCATTTGCACCATGAAGGAACTCTTCATTTTGTCCTGGACCCCACAAATTACGTAGCAGGCGCCCACTCCTCTTTAGCGGTGAGATGAACTGAGATGGTAGTCACTCAAACAGCCTCACTGCTCTTACCAAACTCCTCTCCAATGAAGCGGGGGGTTGGGTGGGGATGGATAGAGGTAGGGTTACAATGCAGAAATATGGAGGTTAGTGTGGATATTTATCATTTTCCATTGAACGGGATCATATTGTTCATATTAATTGGCCAATTGTTTTCTTTACTTAAAAATAGGTCTTGGAGATTTTTCTACAATGCATCAACCTGTTCTTTTTAAGCACTACAGGGAATTCGATAGTTTGGTTGGGCCTTAATTTATTTCTCAGCTTGACTGACTGATGGATTGTCTTAGGCTGGGTTCTCTAGAGAAGCAAAACCAGTAAAGCATGTAAATATATATAGAAATATATATAGAGAGATGTATATCAAGGAAATGCTCATGCAGTTGTAGAGGCTGGAACATCCCAAGTCCATTTATCAGGATATTGGCTTCTCTCCATCCACGTACTGGCAGGGGTTGGTAAACCCAAGATCAGCAGGTCAGAGAGCAGGGCTCTTACTTACAGGCTGTGAGAATCGATGAATCCCAAGATTGGCAGGCAAGACTGTGAGGCTCCTCCTGATTCATGTAGCTGCAGAGGCTAGTGAATCCAAGATTGGCAGGTCAGATGGCAGGGCTCCCAAGCACAGCCTGTGAAGATCGACAAATCCCAAGATCAGTAGATAAGCTAATAGCCCAAGTCCCAAGAACCAGAGGTCAGATGAACAGGAGGCAGGCGCAGGATGCAGAGTGAGCAAAAAGCCAGAATTTCTGCTTATATTCAGATGCAGACCACAATCCTGAGTAAACTCCCCTTCAACTGATTGGTTACTCACAGCAGATTCTATCGTGGGAGTGATCACATATAAACACTGAGAATAATGGCCCAGCCAGGCTCACACACAATCTTAACCATCACAGTCCACCTCTTGTCAACCTGTACACATCTCCTTAAACCGTACATAATCTCTGAATAAAGATAAGTGTAAAGCCATCTTGCACGTAACATGATACAATAGACACGTGTACAACCTAAAATGCACTAGCCTCATTTACATCTTATATTTTATAAGTGAAGAAAACAAAAATACTCAAAACAATTACAGTCTTAATTTCTGCAACTGGCCACGGGGACCCATATCAATAAACTCAGACTGATCCAACTTTGTAACTTGAACCACTATCTCACACTGAAACAATTTAAAGGCCAGGGTCTTAGGAAATATAAAGATACAACTCTAGGATTGGAGTTGATACAAAGCTGATGAAAATTGGCATAGTGCTTTCAAAGAGCAATATGGCAGTATGTGTTAAAATTGAAAATATCCACATCCCAAGTGCCAGCAACTCACTTCAGGGTGCCCACCTGGAGAAACATTGCCTGTACACAAGGAGGTCCCAATAGGATATTCACTGTATTAATAAAAAATTAAAGCCACCTTAAATATCCATGTGTTGATTAAGATTGTGTGTCAGCTTGGCTGGGCCATGATTCTCAGTGTTCATATGTGATCACTCCTGTGATGAAATCTACTGTGAGTAGCCAACCAGTTGAAGGGGAGTTTCCTTGTCGGTGTGGCTTGCATCTGAATATAAGCATTCTGGCTTTTTGCTAGCTCTGGATCCTGCAGCTCCCTCCTGCTCATCTGACCTCCAGTTCTTGGGACTTGAGCTATCATCTTATTTGCCAATCTTGGGATTTGTCAATCTTCACATCCTGTGAGGGGGGGCCTGCCCTCCAACCTGCTGATCTTGGGTTCACCAGCCCCTGCAGCTAAGTGAATCAGGAGAAGCCTCGCAGTCCTGACTGCCAATCTTGGGATTTGTAGAACTTCACAGCCTGTGAGCAAGAGTCCTGCTCTCCAACCTGCCAATCTTTGGTTCATCAGCCCCTCTGGCTATGTAAATCCAGAGCGGCCTCTATCCTGAACCACGGACTTGGGACGTTCCAACCTCTACAATTGCCTGAGTCATCTCCTTGATCTAAATCTCTCTCTATGTATGTATATTTATACGCTTTACTGGTTTTGCTTCTGTAGAGAACCTGCCCTAAGACATTTGGTGCCTAGAGTGGTTCTAGAGAAGCAAAATGGTAAGGATGAGTTTTCTAAATTGGTTCTCAATCTGGTTAGTCTTAAAGATATTGATGACTCTGCTTCCAGCAGTAAAGAGGGCACTGCTAATCCATGGCGTGAGGTGGTGATACAAATACACAAAATATCACTACCAGTAGCTCAGGTATTGGTGAAAGGTGAGGCTCTGGGTGAACACATGTGTGATATCTATCTACAATTTTGTCAGAATGAGAAGTATAAGGAAACTGGTAGGTTGGTCCTATTAACTAGATGAACTGGTGAAAGAAAGAGGTGCGCTCAGAGCTTCAGAGTCAAAGCTCAAGTACCGCATAAATGACCTCAAGGCTTCCACTTGTGCTTTGAAAGAAACCCTTATTTCTTGTAGTAACAGAGTGGAAATTGCTGAAAACCAAACCCAAAGTCTTCTTGTAAGAGTGGCTGAATTACAATGCCAGCTCAATTGCCAACCTTGATGTGTGTCTGAAGTTAAAATAAGGGCATTGATTGGGAAGAAATAGGATCCTGAAACTTGGGATGGGGACATATCACAGATAATCAGGAAGCTGGAGACACTGAGCCCCTAAATTCCATTGAATCACTCCTGCCAGCAGAGCCACTCCCATCTGAAGAGATTACTTCATGTTTACCTGCTAAACCACACTGCCCAGAAAAACCATTAGCCCCTCCACTCCCATCTAATAAGATTAACTCTAGCCCAGCGGCCTCTAAAGAGCCTTGCCTGAGTCATTGCCTGGGGCATTGCCTGAGAGATACTTTACAAGACAATGCTGAATGTTCTCAAAAACAATTCCACATTACCAATTCTGGCTTCTAGACCTATAACTAGACTTAAGCCCCAGTGAGTCCCAAAAGGTGAAGTACAAAGTGTGTCCCAGGAGGATCACTCCAAAAGAGCTGCTTGACTTTTCTAGTGTGTACAAATAAACCTGGGGAATATGTGTGGGAATGGCTACTAACTAAGGGTGTGGGATAGTGGTGCAGGGAACATAAAAGCAGACAGTGAGAAAATAATTTTCTCTTTGTTAAAGCGAACCACCTGTGGTATTTCTGTTATAGCAGCACTAGATGACTAAGACAGAATTTGGTACCGAGAGAGTGGGGTGCTGTTCAAACAGATACTTAAATGTGGAGGTGGTTTTGAAACTGTGAATGGATAGAGGAGCAGCAGCAACAGAGGGCCGGCAGAAGCAGAGAACCTGCAACGGCAGAGAGGTGGCAGTGACAGAAAACCAGAAGCAGCAGAACCAGGAGACCAGCAAAAAAGCTGAGTGCCTGTGTGCAAGAGGCTTCCTGGCAGAGTGGGGTGCCCCTGAGCACTTATTGGTGGAGCTACAGAGCTTTGGAACACTTCTCCCAGCAGGACAGATGGTGGCATGAGGACCAAGGAACCTAGAGGCCCAGAAACCAGGAAGCAGAAGCTGAAGAGACAACACAAGAAGCCCAGCTGTCTCAGTCTCAAAAGGTATGGCCAGGACCCCAGGGGTTTTAAAGTGTGGAGCCATGGCCTCTGGTGTTTCTAAGGGCTGAGTTGCCACTCAGATGGACTAGGAGAATGAAGTGCCTAAAGCCTAGGGAGCAGAGTTGCTGTCCCGGTGGACCTGAAAGGCAGAGGTGAAGCCCAGGGCCGAGGGGCCTCCACTCAGAATCCAGAATGTGTGGCCAATACCTAGAGGCTGGAGGGCAGGGTTATTGTGTAAATTGTCTCAGAGAACAGAAGATTATTTTCAAAGTTTTGATAGCTAATGTAATGTGTTCTGCTAACTTGCTTGGTGCCTGTTATGCTTTCTTTCCCTTCAGTTTCTCCCATTTGTATTGGAAATGTCTAGCTTGTGCCTGTTTCACCATTGTACCATTGGAAGCAGATAACTTGTATTCTAGATTTTACAAATGTAGAGAAATTTTTGGATTTTGGACTTGGAGTTAAGACTTTTGCTATGATATGATGGGATGAATATGTTTTGCATGTTGCAAGGATGTGATTTTGGAGGGCCAAAGGGTGGAATGCTATGGACTGAATTATGTCCCTCCAAAATGTGTGTATCAACTTGGTTAGGCCATGCTTCCCAGTATTGTGTGGTTGTCCTCCATTTTGTGATTGTAATTTTGTGTTGAGAGGATTAGGGTGGATTGTAACACCGCCCTTACCCAAGTCTCCCTGATCCAAGGTAGAGGGAGTTTCCCTGGGGTGTGGCCTGTACCACCTTTTATCTCTCAAGAGATAAAAGGAAAGGGAGGCAAGCAGAGAGTTGGGGGCCTCATACCACCAAGAAAGCAGCACCAGGAGCAAAGTGTGTCCTTTGGACATGGGGTCCCTGCACCTGAGAATCTCCTGGACCAGGGGGAGGTCAAGGACCTTCCTCCAGAGCTGACAGACAGAGAAAGATTTTCCCTGGAGCTGGCACCCTGAATTTGGACTTGTAACCTACCAGACTGTGAGAAAATAAATTTCTCTTTGTTAAAGCCATCCACTTGTGGTATTTCTGTTATAGCAGCACAAGATGATTAAGACAACTACTAATCTTTGGTTTCTACATATTAGCTTATTTTTTCAAGGTTCATTCATCCAATATAAAGGGAGTTTCCCTGGGGTGTGGTCTGCACAAAGGAAAGGGAAGTAAGCAGAGAATGGGGAACCTCATACCACCAAGAAAGCAGCCCTGGCAGCAGGGCATGTCCTTTGGACCTGTGGTTCCTGTGCTGAGATACTCCCAAACCAAGGGAAGACTGATGCATAACAAGGACCTTCCTCCAGAGCCAACAGAGAGGGAAAGCCTTCCCCTGGAGCTGACACCCTGGCTTTGGACTTGTAGCCTTCTAGACTGTGAGAGAATAAATTTCTCTTTGTTAAAGCCATCCACTTGTTGTATTTCTATTACAGCAGCACTAGATGACTAAGACACACCTCCACAGGGTTGGCTAAGGAAACTAAGCTCAATGCGTGTGTTACCACCAGCTTGTATTCACCTCTACCCACATGCAGATAATCCCTGCGATACTGGAATGGGAGTGAACATTTCAGTATTCCACTCCAAATTTTAAGTACAATACTTCAAGTGATTAGGTAATGGCAACCAAGCAAAAGGTAATGAGTCAAGACTACCCAGAAATGGGTCATTTCTCCCTGAGGTGTTATTACTGTGACTTGCTAAACTTACACAAATTTATCTCCCCTCTTCTGGTTGTACAGTAGAATTATACTTTCCACTTTTATGAAATTAGGTGCAACCATGTAACATGCTTTGGATAATGAAAAGATAGAAGTCATATGTGACTGGCTTTAAGAACTAGTGTGTATTTTGGTCACATGCCTTCCCCTGAGTCAGTGATGAGCCTTCTGTTAGTCTGACTTCCCAAATCATTATGGATGAACAGAGTGCCCCTGCCAACCCTTGTTGGATATATACTGTGAGCAAAAAATTTATACCTTTGTGAAATTTCTGACATTTGGGGGTTTTCATTACAGCAAAACCTATCCTGACAAATATACTTCACTTTTGTAGAGTTAGAGACTCATAATAAATAAGGACCAAATAATAAAATGGAAACGTATATAAAGTGCCCAGAACTCTTTCTGGCACATAGTAAGCCTTAAAATATGTCTTCCTACATCTGTTCCCCACCACTCGTCAGTTTGTTGTATTATGGTGTCTTGCTTCTTGTTGTGCTGCTGGAAGCCATGCCACTGTATTTCACATACCAGGAGGGTCAACTGAGATGGACGTGGTTCAGCGGAGCTTCCAGACTAAGACAGACTAGGAAGAAGGACCAGGCAGTCTACTTCTGAAAAAACTGACCAGTGAAAACCTTATGAATAACAGCAAAATATTGTTTGATATAGTGTCAGAAGAGGAGCCCCTCAGGTCAGAAGGCACTCAAAATACCACTGGGGAAGAGCTGCCTACTCAAAGTAGAGTCAACCTTACTTATGTGGATGGAGTAAAGCTTTTGAGACCTTCATTTGCTGAAGTGACAGAACTCAAAATGAGAAGAAAGAGCTGCAAACTTCTATTAATAATTAGAATGTGGAATGTATGAAGTATGAATTTAGGAAAATTGGAAGTTGTCAAAAATGAAATGGAATGCACAAAGATTGATATCCTAGGCATTACTGAGCTGAATTGGACTAGTATTGGCCATTTTGAATCAGACAATCATATGGTCTACTATGCCGGGACTGACAGCTTAAAGAGGAAAGACGTCACATTCATCAAAAACATTTCAAGATCTATCCTGAAGTACAGTGATAGGATAATATCCATATGCCTACAAGGAAGACCAGTTAAGACTACTATTGTTCAAATTTATGCACAAACCACTAATGCCAAAGATGAAGAAATTGAAGACTTTTTACCAACTTTTGCTATCTGAAATCGGGAAAAAAAAACATGCAATCGAGATGCATTGATAATTACTGGCGAATGGAATGTGAAAGTTGGCAACAAAGAAGAAGAATCAATTGTTGAAAAATACGGCCTTGGTGATAGAAACAACGAAGGAGATCACGATAGAATTTTGCAAGACCAATGACTTATTCATCACGAATACCTTTTTCAACAACATAAACAGTGACTATACTCGTGGACCTCACCAGATGGAATACACAGGACTCAAATGGACAACATGTGTAGAAAGAGATCATGGAGAAGCTCAACATCAAAAGTCAGAGCAAGGCCAGGGACCAACTGTGGAACAGACCATCAATTGCTCAAATGCAAGTTCAAGCTGAAGCTGAAGAAAATGAAAACAAGTCCACGAGAGCAAAGTACGACCTTGAGTATATCCTACTTGAATTTAGAGACCATCTCAAGAATAGATTTAATGCGTTGAACATTAATGACTGAAGACCAGATGAGTTGTGCGATGACATCAAAGACATCATACATGAAGAAAGTAAGAGGTCATTAAAAAGACGGGAAAAAAAAGACCAAAATGGATGTCAGGAGAGACTCTGAAACTTGCTCTTGAATGCAGACTAGCTAAAATGAATGGAAGAAATGATGAAGTAAAAGAGTTGAACAGAAGATTTCAAAGGATGGCTAGAGAATACAGAATAAAATATTTTAAGGAAACCTGCAAAGACCTGGAGTTAGAAAATGAAAAGTGAACAATATCTTCGGCATTTCTCAAGCTGAAAGAACTGAAGAAAAAATTCAAGCCTTGAGTTGCAATTTTGAAGGCTTCTATGGGAAAAATACAGAATGATGCAAAACAAGGTGGAAGGAATACATAGAATCATTGCACCAAAAAGAATTGGTCAACATTCAACCATTTCAGGAGAACTGATGGTATTGAATGAAGAAGTCCAAGTTGCACTGAACGCATTGGTGATAAAAAGGCTCCAAGAATTAATGGAATACTATTTGAGATGTTTCGATAAACAGATGCAGTGCTGGAGGTGCTCACTTGTCTATGCCAAGAAATTTGGAAGACAGCTATCTGGCCAACTGACTACAAGAGATCCATATTTGTGCCCATTCCAAAGAAAGGTGATACAACAGAATGTGGAAATTATTGAATAATATCAATACCATACACAAGTAAAATTTTGCTGAAAAAAAAACTTTAAAATGGTTGTAGCAGTACACTGACAGAAAACTGCCAGAAATTCAAGCTGGATTCAGAAGAGGACATGGAACAAGGGATATCATTGCTGATGTTAGATGGATCTTGGCTAAAAGCAGAGAATATGAGAAAGCTGTTTATCTGTGTTTTATCGACTATGCAAAGGCATTCAACTGTGTGGATCATAACAAATTATGGATAACATTGCAAAGAATGGGAATTCCAGAACACCTAATTGTGCTCATGTGAAAACTGCACATAGACTAAGAGGCAGTCATTCGAACAGAACAAGGGGATACTAAATAGTTTAAAATTAGGAAAGTCATGCATCAGGGTTGTATCCAACCTTATTCAATCTGTATGCTGAGCAAATAATCTGAGAAGCTGGACTATATGAAGACAAACATGGCTTCGGGAATGGGGGAAGACTCTTTAACAACCTGCAAAAGGCAGATGACACAACCTTCCTTGCTGAAAGCAAAGGAGACTTGGAGTACTTACTGATGAAGATCAAAGACTACAGCCTTCAGTACAGATTACGCATCAACATAAAGAAAACAAAAATCCTCACAACTGGACCAATAAGCAACATCATGATAAACGGAGAAAAGGTTGAAGTTGTCAAGGATTTCATTTTACTTGAATCCACAATCAACGTCCACAGAAGCAGCAGTCAAAAAATCGAATGAAGTGTTGCATCAGGGAAATCTGCTGCACGAGACTTCTTTCAAGTTAAAAAGCAAAGATGTCACTTTGAGGACTGAGGTGTGCCTGATCCAAGGCATAGTATTTTCAATTGCCTCATATGCATGCAAAAGCTGGACAATGAATAAGGAAGACCAAAGAGGAATTGATGGCTTTGATTGTGGTGTTGGAAAAAATATTGAATATACCATGGACTTCCAGAAGAATGAACAAATCTGTCTTGGAAGAAGTACAGCCAGAGTGCTTCTTAGAAGCAAGAACGGCAAGATGTCGTCTCAAGTACTTTGGACATGTTATCAGGAGGACCAGTTCCTAGAGAAGGACATCATGCTTGGTAAAGTAGAGGGCAAGGAAAGAGAGGAAGACCCTCAACGAGATGGATTGACATAGTGGCTGCAACAACGGGCTCAAGCATAGCAACAATTGTGAGGATGTTGCAGGACTGGTCAGTATTTTGTTCTTTTGTACATATGGTCACTATGAGTTGGAACCAACTCAATGACACTTAGCAACAACAATATCTACTCATAATTAATGACCACACATTTTCATATTTCTCACAAATAAAGACTAACTCTAGAAGATGTAAGGAGAATGCAATGTTCCAGGCTCACATCTTTCTTATGCTTGTGATCTCAGAAGAGATATTTTCATTCCTTTCCCTTTCTCCCTCAGCCCATGAAAGAGCAGTATGAGGAGGCATTCCAAGATGGCCATGTAGTCAGACACCTCACAACATCCCCCATACAACAAAGGCTTGAGAAAAAAACTTAATTGGAGATAGATGATAATTTTGGATCCCTGACATCAAAGCCAAGGCTGAGCGCCAAGTGGAAGGAGAGACTGTACAAAAACAGTGGACATGGAGAATCATGGTTTGTTGGTGCCCTGCCAGCCAAACTTGCATAGTGCAGCCATATTGAGACAAAGCAAGTAGCGTTCCCAGCTGAAGCCCCCATAGCCTAGTGCTGCCAAGCAGGAATTACCCTGTACCCATGTCTGGAGCCAGGCAGGAGTGCTCCCCGCACAGTGAAAGTTAAGTGCAGTCACTGCTTCCCCAGCAACCCTTCCCCCCACCCCTCCAATGGAGGCCTGTGGACCTTTGGTGCCCCTCTACCACCCTCATCTACTCCCCCCCACATGCTCATGGACTGGGGGCATCCACTGCTGCCCTGCTGCCCGCACCAGGGCCCACGAACCAGAAGCCCCCAATCTTTCTCTCAGCCACCTGCCCCAGGGACCCATGGACCAATGGCACCCAATTCTCCACCCAAACACCCGCACCAGGGCCCCTTAGCCCAGTGGCGCCCCCCTCTTCTGCCCATTCACCCATGTGGGCTGGTGGTGCCTGCTTCTCTGCCCAGCCACCCACTTTGAGGGCCCGAGGAACAGTGGCACCCCCTCTTCCACCCACCATTCTGCACTGGGGTTCTGCAGACTGGTGGCACCTGCTTCTCCACCCAACCACCTGTTCCAGGAGCCCATGGACTGGCAGTGCCCCCTCTTTTGCCCACTCACCTGCACCAGGGACTCATGGATCAGCAGTGCCTGCTTCTCTGCCCAGCCACCAGTGCTGGGGTCTATGGTCTGGTAGCACCCTCTCTGCCACTCAGCCAACTGTGCTGGGTGCCTGTTGGCCAGTGGCACCCACTTCTATGCTCAGCCATCTGTGCTGGGGGCCCACGGACCAGTGGTGCCTGCTCTATGCCCAGCCACCCATGTCAGGGGTTCATGGATCTATGGTGCCCTATACTCTGCCCAGCCACCTGCATCATGGGCCAACTGACTAGTGGTGCCTTCTTCTAGGCCCAGCTACCTGTGCCGGCAGCTCATGGAACAGTGGCACGTGATACTCTGCCCAGCCACCTATGCCAGGTGCCCATGAATTGGCAACACCTGATTCTATCCCCAGCCACTTGTGCTGGAGATCCATAGACTGGTGGCACCCCTTCCTCTGCCCAGCTACCTGTGACAGGGGCCCACAGACTGGCGGCACCCCCTCCTCCATCCAGTGACCTGTGTGGGGGATTTGCAGACCAGCAGCACACCCTCCCCCACATTGCACTCTAGTGGACATTGAGATTGTACCCATAGACATCCTCCCTGCCTCGCTCGCTGCTGCAACTGGAGGCTCATGCCTGCTCTGACCACTTCTGTGCAGCCCCATCCACCAGGGATGTCAGTGTAATTTTCCATGCCGTGCACCCAGTGACTGGTGACTTGTGCACCCTCACCCAACCACCCAGCACCCAGCAGTATACACACACAATACCAAACCTGGTGACCAGTGAGAATGCTCCCAGCACCCGTGCCCAGGTGACCAGCTGGATAGACACATCATCTCAACAGCAATTCCAGCTACATCCTAACAGTCACCAGGTACACCCCTGCCTCATCGTCCCTCCTGGCTGCAACAGCACACATTCCACACCCAAACGGTTCCTGCAGACCATCTATATTTGCACTGAAACCCCTTGATACCTCACCAGCTACCAAGATGCCAATTCGTCCAGGGACAGAAGGCACATCCCATCCATTTGGGTAGCACTCCCTCACAGCAGATATGGAGAAATCCTGCTCTGGCCTTGAGAGAATGCACTAACTGCTGGCACAAAACTTAATGCCTCAAAGACAGCAGACAATAACAAATCATATGAAGAAACAGGATAAGATGCCTCAAACAAGCGAGCAAAATAAAGGGGCAGAAAACCTTCCAGATGAAGAAATGGTACTGAAACTAACTGATAAGGAATTCAAGACACATATATACAAGATTCTCAAAAAGATCAAAGAAAACACAGCCAAAAGTCTAGAAGAATTGAGGAAAACAAAACAAGAACAGAATGACAAAAAATAAATACATAAATAAACAATTAGAAACCATACAAAAACAGCAACTAGAAATCCAGAAGATTAACAATAAAATCGCAGACCTACATAACTCAGTGGAAGGACATAGAAGTAGAATTGAATCAATGGGAGAAAGAATTAGTGAAATAGAGGACAAATCCCTTGATACTAATTTGTCTGAGAAGCAATCAGAAAAAAGGACGAAGAAAACCTAAGAGTTATTTGGGACATTATCAAAAGGAATAATTTACACGTGATTGGAAGTCCAGAATAAGAGGAGACAAAAAAAAAAAAAAAAACACTGAGAGAATTGTTGAGGAATTTCTGGCAGAAAACTTCCCTAATATCATGAAAAATGAGGTTTCTGTTGAAGACTGAATTACGTCCCCCCAAAATGTGTGTCAACTTGGCTAGGACATGATTTCCAGTATTGTGTGATTGTCCACCACTCTGTCATCTGATGTGATTTTCCTGTGTGTTGTAAATCCTACCTCTATGATGTTAATGAGGTAGGATTACAGGCAGTTATGTTAATGAGGCAGACTCAATCAACAAGATTAGGTTGTGTCATGAGTCAATCTTTTTTGAGATATAAAAGAGAGAAGTGAGCAGAGAGACGGGGGACCTCATCACCATCAAGCAAGAAAATCCAGGAGCATGAGTCCTTTGGACCCGGGGTTCCTACACTGAGAAGCCCATAGACCAGGAGAAGATTGATGATGAGGACCTTCCCCCAGAACTGACAGAGAGAAAAGCCCTTCCCCTGGAGCTGGCATCCTGAATTCAGATTTCTAGCCTTCTAAATTTATGAGAGAATAAATTTCTCTTTGTTAAAGCCATCCACTTGTGGTAGTTCTGTTACAGCAGCACTAGCTAACTAAGACATTTCCCATCCAAGAAACTCAATGAACCCCATACAGGATAGACCCCTAAAGAAAGTCATCAAGACATACCATGATCAAACTTTCCAAAACCAAAGACAAAGAAAGAATTCTGAGAGCAGCTCATGAAAAACAAAATATCACCTACAAAGGGGCACCAATAAGAATAAGCTCTGACTTCTCAGCAGAAACCACACAGGCAAGAAAGCAATGGGATGACATATATGAAACCCTGAAGGAAAAAAATTGCCAACCGAGAATCATATATTCAGCTAAATCATCTCTCAAATATGATGGTGAAACTAGGATACTCCCAGATAAACAGAAATTAAGGGAATTTGTAAAAACCAGACCAGCCTTACAAGAAATATTAAAGGGAGTCCTTCAGACAGAGAACCAGCAAGATAAGACAACAACCTGAGAGTAAGACATGCAACAGCATCAACCAAATACCAACCCATATAAAAAAATCTAAAAGTAAAATAAGGCTACAAAACATAAAACAGGGAACCAGAGATGTCAATTTGTAATTGATGACAACTTTAAAACACAAATGGGGAATAAATGGTGTAGTTATAGAATTTCTATATGGAGAGGCAGTCAAAGTGATATCAAGAAATAACAGACTGTTTTAAACTTAGGAAGATAAAGGTAAATTATAGAGAAACCAGAAAGAAAATTAATAAACCTACCCACCAAAATGAAAAAGAAGAAAATCGTAAAGACTTAGTAAACACAAAATCAAGAACAAGGGAAAAGAAAAGAAAGCCTGTAAACAAAAAGAACTCAGCACTGAAAGTTAAGCGAAACACAGGCACCGTCAACCACAAAAAAGCACAACAAAATTATGGCAATAAATTCACACCTATTGATAATATCAGTGAATGTAAATGGTTTAAAGGCACCAGCCAAAAGACTGAGCGGAAGAATGGATAAAAAAATACATGACCCATCAATATGTTGCCTACCAGAGACACATTTTAGACACAAAGACATAAATAAGTTGATAATCAACAGATGGAAAAAATATACCAAGCAAATAGTATTAAAAAAAAAAAAGAGCAGGAGTGGTGATATTAATCTCTGATAAAATAGACTTTAAGTCAAATACATAACAAGAGACAAGGAAGGGCGTTATGTAATGATTAAAGGATCAATCCACCAAGAGGACATAACCATAATAAATATTTTTGCATGAATGGCAGTGCTTCAAAATATATAAAATAAACTTTAACAGTATTGAAAAGAGAAATATACAGTCCCACAATAATAGTAGGAGTCTTCAACACACCACTTTTGACAAAGGGCAGAACAATTAGCAAAAAGCTCAACAAAGATACAGAAACTCTAAATAACACAATCAACAAGTTGACCTCATAGACATACACAGAACACTCCACCCAAAAGCAGCACACATTCTTCTCCAACACACATGGATCATTCTCCAGAATAGATCATATTTTAGGCCACAAAGCAATTCTCAATAAATTCAAAAACATTGAATATTGCAAGCATCTTTTCTGATCAGAGTGCTATCAAACTAGAAATCAATAACAGGAAGAACAAGGGAAAAAATCAAATACATGGAAACTGAATAATGCCTTGCTTAAAAAATTACTGAGTAATAGAAGAAATTTAAAAAGAATTCCTAGAATAAAATGAGAATGAAAACACAACATAAGAAAACCTTTGGGGCACAGCAAAAGCAGTACTCAGAGGAGAATTTACAGCAATAAACACACACATTAAAAAAGAAGAAAAGGCCAAAATCAACAGCTTAACCCTATAACCTGAACAAGTAGAAAAAGAGTAGCAGAAGAAGCCCACAGTCACCAGAAGAAAGGAAATAATCAAGATCGAAGCTGAAATAAATGAGGCAGAAAATGGAAAAACAATAGAAAGAATCTGTAAGACTAGAAGTTGGTTCTTTGAGAGGATTAATAAAACTGACAAACCACTGGCCAAATTGACAAAGGAAAAGAATGAGAAGATGCAAATAACAAAAATAAGAAATGAAATGGGTGACATTGTAACAGAACCAATGGAGATAAAAGGGATCAAAACAGAATATTATGAAAAACTGTACTCCAACAAGTTTGAAAACATAGAAAAAATGGACAAATTTCTAGAAACACAATACCTACCTAAACCAACATAAACCAAACTGAGGTAGAAAGTTAAACAGGCCCATAACCAAAGAAGAAAATGAAGAGGTCATAAAAAAAATCTCCCAACAAAAATAAAACAATAAAAAGCCCCAGTCCATTCTAAGTCAATTGGCAAAATCTACTAAGAAAACATTCTGCATCCCACTTTGAAATGTGGCATCTGGGGTCTTAAATGCTAACAAGCAGCCATCTAAGATGCATCAATTGGTCTCAACCCACCTGGATCAAAGGAGAATGAAGAACACCAAGGTCACACGATAACTATGAGCCCAAGAGACAGAAAGGGCCACATGAACAGAGACTTACATCATCCTGAGACCAGAAGAACTAGATGGTGCCTGGCCAAAACTGATGACTGCCCTGACAGGGAGCACAACAGAGAACCCCTCAGGGAGCAGGAGAACAGTGGGATGCAGTCCCCAAATTCTCATAAAAAGACCAGACTTAATGGTCTGACTGAGACTAGAAGAATCCCTGCGGTCATGGTCCCCAAACCTTCTGTTGGCACAGGACAGGAACCATTCCCGAAGACTACTCATCAGACATGGAAGGGACTGGACAATGGGTTGGAGGGAGATGCTGATGAAGAGTGAGCTACTTGTATCAGGTGAACACTTGAGACTGTGTTGGCATCTCCTGTCTGGAGGTGAGATAGGAGGGTAGAGAGGGTTAGAAACTGGCAAAATCGTCACGAAAGGAGAGACTGGAAGGAGGGAGCGGGCTGACTCATTAGGGGCAGGGTAAGTGGGAGTATGGAGTAAGGTGTAAATAAGCTTATATGTGACAGACTGACTTGATTTGTAAACTTTCATTCAAAGCACAATAAAAATTACTTAAAAAAAAAAAAGCCCGAGTCCAGACGGCTTCATTGAAGAATTCTATCAAACATTCAGGAAAGAGCTGACACCGATTCTACTCCAATTATTCCAGAACATAAAAAAAAAGGAATACTCCCTAATACATTCTATGAAGCCAGCATAAACCTGATACCAAAGCCAGGAAAAACACCACTAAAAAAGAAAATTACAGACCAATATCCCTTATGAATATAGACATGAAAATTCTCAACAAAATTCTAGTCAATAGAATCCAACAACATACAAAAAAATAATTCATCATGACCAAGTGGGATTCATACCAGGTATGCAAGGATGATTCAACATTAGAAAATCAATCAACATAATTCACTACATAAATAAAGGAAAAGAATCACGTGATTATCACAATTGGTGCAGAAAAGGCATTCAATAAAACCCAACACCCCTTCCTGATAAAGATGCCCAGCAAAATAAGAACAGAAAAGAAATTCCTTAACATAATTAAGGACATCTAAACCAACAGCCAACATTATCCTCAATGGAGAGAGGATGAAACCATTCCCCTTGAGAATGGGGACCAGACAAGGATACTCTTTATCTCCACTCTTATTCCATAATGTATTGGGAAATAAAGGGCGTCCAAAATCATAACGAAGAAGTAAAACTATCCTTATTCACAGATGACATAATCGTATACATAGAAAATCCCAGGGATTCCACAAGAAAGTTACTAGAACTAATAGAATGATTTAGCAAAGTGGCAAGATACAAGATCAATTATATAAAAATCAGTTGGGTTCCTCTACATTAACAAAGAAAACTTCTAAAAGGAAATCACAAAAACAATATCATTTACAATAGCCCCCCAAAAGATAAAATACTTAGGAATAAATCTAAGTAGGGATGTAAAAGACTTATACAAAGAAAACCACAAAACACTACTGCAAGAAGCCAAAAGACACCTACAAAAATGGAAAAGCATACCATGCTCATGGATAGGAAGACTCACCATTGTGAAAATGTCAGTACTAACCAAAATAATCTATAGGTATGATGCAATTCTGATCGAAATTCCAACAATATTCTTTAATGAAGTGGAAAAATTAATCTCCAACTTTACATGGAAAGAGGCCCCGGATAAATAAAGTATTATTGAAAAAGAAGAACAAAGTAGGAGGTCTCAGAACCTACTCTACAGCCACGATAGTCAAAACAGCCTGGTACTGGTACAACGACAGACATATAGACCAATGGAAGAGAATTGAGAACCCAGAAGTAAACCCATCTATCTATGGAAAGGCGATCTTCAACAAAGGGTCAAAATCCAGTAAATGGGGAAGAGATAGTCTTTTTAACAAATGGTGCTGGCAAAACTGCATATCCATTTGCAGAAAAATGAAACAGGATCCATACCTAACACCATACACAAAAACTAACTCAAAATGGATCAAAGATCTAAATGTAAAACCTAAAACTATAATGTTCATGGAAGAAAAAATAGGGGCAAAGCTAGGGGCCCTAATTTACGGCATAAATAGACTATCAAACATAACTTAAAATGCACAAAAAGCAGAAGATAAACTAGATAACTGGGACCTCCTAAAAATCACATACTTATGCTCATCAAAAGATTTCCCCAAAAGAGTAAGAAGAGAACCTACAGATTGAGAAAAAAATTTTGGCAATGACATATTTGACAAGGGTCTAATCTCTAAAATTTACAGAAAACTTCAACACCTCAACAACAAAATGACAAATGATCCAATTAAAAAAATGGGCAAAGGACATGAAGAGACACTTTACCAAAGAAGACATTCAGGCGGCTAACAAACACATGAAGAGATGCTTGGATCATTAGCCATTTAGAGTAATCCAAATCAAAACTACAATGAGACGCCATTTCACCTGGTAATAATGGCACTTACCAAAAAAACAGAAAACAACAAATGCTGGTAAGGTTGTGGGGAGATTGAAACCCTTGTATACTGCTGGTGGGCATGTAAAATGATACAACCACTATGGAAAACGGTGTGGCATGGTCTTCAAAAGCTAGAAATAGAAATACCATATTACCCAGCAATCCCATTCCTAGGTCTATATCCTAGAGAAATAAGAGCTGTCATATGAATAGACATATGCACACCCATGTTCATTGCAGCATTATTCACAATAACAAAGAGATGGAAACAACCTATGGACCATCAGCAGATGAATGGATAAACTGTGGTATATACACACAATGGAATATTATGCAATGATAACGAATAATTATGAATTGGCAAAACATCTCACAACATAGATGGATCTGGAAGACATTAAGTTGAGTGAAATAAGTCAATCACAAAAGGACAAATATTGTATCAGGCCACTATTATTTAAAAAATCAAGAAGAGATTACACCCAGGAAGAAACATTCCTTGATGGCTACCAGGGATGGGAGAGGGAGGGAGGAAGAATCGCTGACTAGATAGTAGACACGTGTCAATTTTGGTGACGAGAAAGGCAACACACAACATGAGAGAAATCAGCACAACGTGACTAAGGCAGACACTGAAAGGTACACAAGAATAAAGGGCAACTACAGTAAATATTATAGCATATACAATCTTGCGGTAACTAATAACAAACATAATTTACGAGGGGATACATAGGTAGATATGTATGCTAAATAGGTATGGGAGGTCATATGGGAGTACACCTGTATACATATATAGGTGCAGTTCGGATATTTCTACATATATATTTATATGTGCTGCATATATATTCATATATATGATAGAGCACATAGGGGCACAGTTATGGAAACTTCTTAGACATAACCAGACAACTCGTGGGACTGAGATATTGGGATTGAAGGCTAGGGACCATAGTCTTGGGGGACATCTAGGTCCCTTGGCATAATATAGTTCATAAAGATAATTTTCTACATCCTACTGTGATGAGTACACTTGTGAATGGACATCTAATATACAACTATTACTCTCTTCTGGTCTGGAACAAAGGAAAGTGAAGAAAACCAAAGACTCAAAGAAGAAATTAGTCCAAAGGACTAATGGCCCACATAAACCACAGCCTCCACTAGACTGAGACCAGAGGAACTAGATGGTGCCGGGCTACCACTAGTGACTGCTCTGAACAGGAACACAATAGAAGATCCTGGTTAGAGTGGGAGAAAAATGTAGAACAAAATCCAAATTCATTAAAAAAAAACCAGACTTACTGGTCTGGTAGAGACTGGAGGAACTACTGAGACTGTAGCCCTAAGACACCCTTCTAATGTGGAACTTACGCCATTCCCAGAGACAGCTTTTCAGCCAAATAATACACAGGCTTGTAAAATACAGTAACAACAGTGAGGAAAGTGCTCCTTAGAACAATCAACTATATGAGACCCAAAGGGCAACATTTGCCTAAAAGCAAAGATGAGAATACAGGAAGGGGCAGAGAAACTGGACGAATGGACACAGGGAACTCAGGGTGGAAATGGGCAGAGTGTTGACACATTGCAGGGATTACAACCAATGTTGCAGAAAAATTTGTGTATGAATTATTGAATGGGAAACTAATTTACTATGTAAACTTTCACCTAAAGCACAATAAAATGTTCGAAAAGAAAAGAAAAAGCACTACGATTGGCCCTGCTTGAGTCACATACCTGTCCTTGTGCTGGGGGAGGTGAAACCTTGTGACTGACTGTCACCACACCGCTACCCTAAGATAGAGAGGAGCAGCTCCCAAAAGGGAAAAACTGAGTTTGACTGCCACAAAGAAGAAGGAATGGTGGGCAGGGAGAAACAAGAGTTACCTACTAAATCAGAACAGACTTATATTCAGAACCTAGGTTTTATCACTTATTAGCTGTGTGTGAACTTGGGCATCTCTGAATTGATTTGCTCATGAGTAAAATGGGGATAGTATTTACCTTGCGGAATTTTTGAGGATTAGAAATATAAAGAGCCTAGTACTCGTACCTAATGGGTCCTAAATAAATGGTAACTTTCAAAAGCCAAATGCTGAAAATAACCTACCATTAAATTCTCTGAGTCACAACACTCAAAGCAGACAAAGATCAAAGGCTAGGAAAAGACATCTGTAGCCATAATGAGCCTATATGAAACAAAGTATTTTACAAATAGTAGAGTTTTCATTTAAGTACACTGTGTTTACAAACTTCAGCAAGCCTCTAATGCTCACCTTTAGGCTCAGCTGTTTCCTTTCATAATCTGTACCCACAAGGTACAGAGTGGTTAGGGAGGCCAAGCCCAGCTAGCATCACTCAGCAGAAGCAGTAAGGTAAGAAGAATGCCCTAGATTCCTGGCTTTGGACAGCTCCAAGCATCATCCCTCTATTGCTCAAAGGTGACTCAGAGCCCAATTAAGAGCAACAACAACACACATTTAGAAGAATACCATTCAGTGCTGAACTCTCATTTCCAATCCTACTGTTTCTTTGTCACCAACATATCCCCTGCCTAGGCAATCTACAATCTGCTTTGTACCAGAGAACATTTTCAAAGGTGTTTTAGCTTTCCTTGATTTATTCATCAAAAATTTATTAAGTGAATGCTGTGCCATAGATGCCAAGAATACAGAGATGATCAAGCACAGTCATTGGTCTTAAGTTGAATCTAGTGGCAGAAATATAAAGTGCTATAGGGGCTGTGATGAGTCTGTACAGGGATCACTAGTTGGGGATCAGGAAAAGAATCACGAAGAGCCTGACATGAGATGAATCTTGGGGGTAATAAAAAAGTCAAGACTGTACCAGGAACAAGGAGAGAAAGGCATTCTAAAAAAAAAAAAAAAACTCCATTGCTGTGGAGTCAATTCTGACCCATAGGCAGTGGTATAAACAAACGAAAAGAAATGGATATTAACAGCTTAATGCGTATAGAATGCATTTTAGTGTTGCTGGAGTGGAGTATGAGTGGTGGGAAATGAGGCTAGAGAAGTAGTCAGGAGCCAGGTCATGTAGGGACCATGGAAGAGAGAGAACAGCATATTAGAAGGACATATCACTCTGGAAGCTAAAAAGCAGAGATTAAAGCAGCGGTTCTTAATGTGGCTTGGGACATAAAAATAGACTTTTAAATATTTGATAAAAGGTATGAGCCCTTTCACCAGAAAAAGTTACATATTCAAAACACAAAATGTTGCTTACGATTGCCCGGTTAGGAGTAAGATAGTGAAGCAACTGCAACCATCCAGCTGAGACATGTTTAGGTCTGAACTAAGACACAGCAGTGGATACAGTAAAGTGGAGACAGATGTGAGAAATAGAAAGATGGCTGAATGTTGTCAACAGATCTTGTCACCGATCGGATTTGAGTAATGAAAGAAAGATGAGTCTAGGATGACTCTCAGGTTGGCTTGTGGTTTAGGCAATTAAGTATAAGGTAGTGTCATTCATAGAGAGGATCAGGCTTCAGGAGAGAGGATGAGTTCAGTTTAGAATATGTTGAGTCAAAGTTACCTTTAGATTATCCAAATGAAGAAGTTCAGCAGGAAGCTAAATATGCCCTTCCTTTTGGTGATTCTTGTACTGGGCCTCTTGCCCTGATATTCAGCTACAAACAGGCTTCTAAATCTCTGTGTAATACTTCTGAATTTGTACAAGTATGTTCCCCATTTGCAGAAAGGGATCCAGAGATGGAAGGAGAAATCAAACTTTCACACCCAAAATTATTTCATTTTTTTTAAACTAAGATAATAGAGTTTTATTAAGAACTGTAAGTTCCTATCCACCAGCAGTAACAGAACAATGAACCAATTTTCATCACAGAACAACTCCTGAGAAATTCCCATTCCTTTCTGAAACACTTCCTCCCATTAATTCCTGCAGGTTCCCCAAAGAAGCATCCATTCATACTTACATCAATAAACTATGGAGCTTTTGTGGTGTGGTGGTCCAAAAAGGCAGGGAATTTGGAATCTGGGAGTGGGAAAGAAAAACACATCCATCCACTAAACACACTGTCAAGAGTATAGGAAAGGAGGTGTTAACACAGAAAAAAACAATGAAAGAACGTCTTTTGTTAATAACATCATTTACCAGGGAGCACTAAAAGTTTCTTTACCTCGGGGGTTATTCTAAATATAAAATAGAACAAAGTAAAATAAAAGGTGGGAGGGTGTTATGGATTAAATTATGTCCCCCCAAAAATGTGTGTATCAATTGGGCTGGGCCATGATTCCCAGTATTTTGTGATTTTCCTATATGTTGTGAATCCTGTCTCTATGATGTTAATGAGGGAGGAAGGGCAGCAGTTGTGTTAATGAGGCAGGACTCAATCTACAAGGTTGGATTGTGTCTTGAGGCAATCTCTTGAGATATAAAAGAAGCAAGCAGAGAGATAGGGGACCTCATACCACCAAGGAAGCATTGCTGGGAGCAGAGCATGTCCTTTGGACCCAGGGTCCCCACACGAAGAAGCTCCTAGTCTGGGGGAACACTGATGAGAAGGCCAACAGAGAGAGAAAGCCTTCCCCTGGAGCTGACACTCTGAATTTGGACTTTTAGCCTACTTTACTGTGAGAAAATAAACTTCTCTTTGTTAAAGCCATCCACTTGTGGTATTTCTGTTATAGCAGTACTAGATAACTAAGACAGAGGGGAAGTGCCTCCTTGCAAGTAATTAAAATGGAGCCATCAGATTTGGCAGGATTAATAAAATCTGAAATATTTAATTAGCTTCATTTACATGAAAATTCACCAGTCATTAGTTACTACCAACACAAAGAAGCGCATTTATAAGCAATGTCAAAAGCTGAAGTGGGTACCCTAGAACAAGAGGTATTTTATTTTGCTTTTAACTTAAAAAAGATGATTTTGTAAAAAAAGAAGTTATCTTTTTAGAACATCAAAATAACCTCTGACAATACTGAAGATAACTAGCAGTAATAGGGGAATAGGTACCATGAACACTCTACCTGCACCAACAGACTACTGCAATAAGCCAAGGGGAAAGAAACTAGAAAGTTTCCGAAGTCACAGGAGGGAGAAAAATATAAGGTAAGATACAATAGAACAGTGAAACTCACTTCTTCCCCCAGGCCCAAGCATATTTAGGAAATATGCATCAGGAGGTGAATGAGAATAAATGATTAAAACTTAGTAAAATTATACTAACTACTTTAAATTTACTTTAAACTGTGGTCTGCTTGTATCATCACTGATATGTCTTCCAAAGTTCCAAAATGGATAACTATAACCAGTCACTTCCACATTCTTTCCACCTTACATAGGCATTCGTCCCCTCATTTCCTACCTTAACCTCCCTCCTTGATGCCTTGTCTGGCTGTTTTTCTCAGTGATCAAAAGAAGTTAGTGTGATTTGGCTAACAATGCCAGAAAATCAAGATGGAGACAAAAACCAAAAGTCACTAGCCAAATTGAAAGTTACTTGTTGGCTTTAAAATCTACCGGAAGTCCTATTGGCTCAGAATGAAAATGATGCAAGTGAACAGAAGTTTGTCAGTCCCGATCCAGACCAGACTGGCCACTGAATAAGGGTGAACGTTATAGGCTGACCCCAAGACACTCTAGCAGAAATCAAGAACTGCAAGTTCTTGGGGGTCAGTGGCTATACGCAACCAGGGTGTTTTTCCTTGTGGCACTATGAGGTAAAGGGGTCATTTCTGGGAGTTCCCTCATGACTCATTCAAGAGAGGTCACATCATAGTCAGAAATGGAACCTCAAGTGAAGGATAATAGTCTCTTCAAGTGGTACTCACAGCAAGGATCAGACCCTGCTGTGATGGTTAAGATTGTGTGTCATCTTGGTTGGACCATGATTCTCAGTGTTTTGGCAGTTGTGTAATATTGTGATCACTTCTCTGTTGAAATTGGATATGTGATCACCCCCATGATTGAATCTGCTGAGTGGTACCAGTAGGGGTGGGGCCTGTGGCGGCTCACCACCCCCCCAGCCTTCATCTCTCCACCATCTGCCACCTATTTCCTGCCTGCTCACCTTGCCGAGATTGTTGGCTTTTTCTGGATCCAGCAGTTGTCTCTTGTCTGAACCTCCAGTTCTTGGGACTTAAGCTAGCAGCTTACTTGCACATCTTGTGATTTGTTGATCTTCACAGCCTGCAAGCAAGAGTCCTGCTCCCTGACCTGTCAATCTTGGGTTAGCCAGCCCCTGCAGCTAAGTGAATTGAGAGAAACCTTGCAGTCTTGCCTGCTGACCTTGGGGATTCCTTGACCTTCACAGCCTGTGAGTGGGAGCCCTGCTCTCTGACCTGCTGATCTTGGGTTCACCAGCTTCTGCAGCTCCATGCATTGGGAAAGGCCTCTATCATGATCCAAGGGCTTGGGATATTCCAACCTCTACAATCATGTGAGCTGTTTCCTTGATATAAATCTCTCTCTATATATTTATATGTTTTAATGGTTTTGCTTCTCTAGAGAAGCCAGCCCAAGACATTTGGTACTGAGAATGGGGTGCTGCTCTAACAGATACCTAAAATGTGGAAGCAGTTTTGAAACTGTGAATGGTTAGAGGAGTAGTAGCAGTAGAGAACCAGCAGCACCAGAACCAGGAGATCAGCATGAGACGTGCTGGAGCCAACCCATGGAGCGAGAGAGCTGACTGCCTGCGTGGAGGAGGCTTCCTGGCAGAGTGGGGTATCTACAGGTGCTTATCAGTGGAGCTAGGTTTGTCAACCCACAGAGCAAAAGAGCTGAGTGCCTGCATGCAGGAGGCTTCCTGGCAGAGTAGGGTGCCTCCAGGCACTTATTGGTGGAGCTACAGAGCTTTGGAACACTTGCCCCAGCAGGGCAGATGGGGGCATGAGGCCCAAGGAGCCTAGAGGCCCAGAAACCAGGAAGCAGAAGCTGAAGAAGCTGAGCTTCCTCAGTCTCAAAAGGTATGGCCATGACCTCAGGGGTTTCAATGGGTGGAGCCATGGCCTTGGGTGTTTCTAAGGGTGGATGTGCCACTTAGATGGACTAGGAGAATGGTGCACCTAAAGCTGAGGGAGCAGAGTTGCTGTCCCAGTGGGCCTGGAAGGTGGAGGTGAAGCCCAGGGCCAAGGGGACTCCACTCAGAATCTGGGGAGTGTGGCCAATACCTAGAGCCTGGAAGGCAGGGCCATTGTGTAAATTGTCTCAGAGAACAGAGGATTATTTAGCCTTGAGGGCTAATGTAATGTGTTCTCCTGACTTGCTTGGTGCCTGTTAACCCCTTTTCCTCCAATTTCTTCCATTTGTAATGGAAATGTCTAGCTTGTGCCTGTTCCGCCATTGTGCCTTTGGAAGCAAATACCTTGTATTCTAGATTTCACAGATGAAGAGGAATTTTTGGATTTTGGACTTGGAGTTAAGACTTTTGCTTTGACATGATGGGATGAATATGTCTTGCATGTTGCAAGGATGTGACTTTGGGGGGGGCAAAGGATGGAATGTCATGGGTTGAATTATGCCCCCCCCCCAAATATGTGTATCAATTTGGCTGGGCCATGATCCCTGGTATTGTGTGATTTTCCTATATGTTGTAAATCCTGCCTCTATGATGTTAATGAGGGAGGATGGGCAGAAGTTGTGTTAGTGAGGCAGAACTCAATCTATAAGATTGGATTGTGTCTTGAGACAATCTCTTGAGATATAAAAGAAAGAAGCAAGCAGAGAGATAGGGGGACCTCATACCACCAAGAAAGCAGTGCCAGGAGCAGAACGCATCCTTTGGACCCAGGGTTCCTACTCAGAGAAGCTCCTAACCAGGGAAAGATTGATGACAAGGCCATCAGAAAGAGAAGGTCTTCCTCTGGAGGTGATACCCTGAATTTGGACTTTTAGTCTACTTTATTGTGAAGAAATAAATTTCTCTTTGTTAAAACCAACCACTTGTGGTATTTCTGTTTTAGCAGCATTGGATAACTAAGACACCTGCCTTCCCCAATTTGTCCAATTAGAAGAAGTCCATCTTCCAGGGTTGAACCTTAGTTTTTCTGGCTTTTAAGTTGTATATTTTGGCAGATAAATTAAAATATAGGAATATGGCCCTTATGGTTCTTTCTTGTAATCTTCCAAATCCAAGGTGCCAAATCCAAATAAAAATCAAGGTTGGAAGTGGGCCACTTGTTTCACATTGGGCTAGATTAGGGGAAAATGGAGGTGTGAGGAGGGGGGAAAAAGCAAGCCTTTTGGCAAACTGGAATCATTTCTGTCAAAGCAGCAATTTTACTTCTCACAGTAAATGCCCATAAAATAAGAAATCTTCTTAATGCTGTGAGTTAACAATACTGTCATTTGATTGTGTCAAGAGGCAAAGCAAGCCTTTTGGCAAACTGGAATCATTTCTGTCAAAGCAGCAATTTTACTTCTCACAGTAAATGCCCATAAAATAAGAAATCTTCTTAATGCTGTGAGTTAACAATACTGTCATTTGATTGTGTCAAGAGGCATAGAAACAACTAAAAAAAATCTTACCATTTAAATTCAAGTACTTTTTATTAGAAAATGGCGATATATATATCTCCATTTTCTAATAGAAAGCACTATATATTATGTATATATAAATGCAGCTAAGTGATGCTGGTTACCTTTGGTGCTCCAAAGGATTCATCCCTCCATGGCTTCAGAAAGAAATTTTCAAGCCATCCAAGTTTACTACTAATTCCCTCCCTTTTTGGATAATGAAATCCCAACCTTTGAGGTGCTGTGAAAGTTTGGGCAGGTCCAGGAGAAGTGAGGGAACAAAATTAGGGGACCTGATTCCAAAGAGGTTTTTCTGCACTTTGTTCCTGCTTCAATCTGGCTAACTGTGAGCTGTCATCCTTCTTTGGTTTATGTAAGAAGTGTCTGGGCAGGTGTAGAGGCATCCCAGGGCGCCCTCTTCAGGCAAATTCTGAGTTTTTTCAAACTGAACCAGACTAGGATTAAATAGTCTGAGACTGTTTTCAGTCTCTCATGATATGGTCATTGTAAGTGGGCAGTGAGCAAACAGCCTTCTGGTTGTCTGGGGGTAAAAAATCATCAAGGATCTGCTGTGGGGTTTTTAAAAAAGAGAGAGAACCCTCCTAGAAGTCTAGTCAGTTGTATTCCTGTAAAAATGGTACTTCTTGGGCAAGAAGAACCAAAGGAGGTGTGAGAAGTTAACAGCCTCAACTTCAGAATTAAGACACAATGGCTAATCTGATGCAAGCCATGTTCCTACCCCTCATCCTCCGGCTGCCGAAGGAGGGAAAATTGAAAAAGAAAGGCTGTCTCAAGAGTATCTCTAGCCAGAAGGAGCAGCCTTTTTATCCTTGGCAGATCCTGGCCACACAGAGGGCTGGGGACATTTCACAGAATGCCTCTCAAGGCCCAGACCAGAGCCCTCTGAAGTCTTTCTTGCAACGCAAATGAAAAGATCAGTAGTAAAAATGTCGGTCAATAAATGACACAATCCAGACATGTAAAGTAAAACTGTCGATTTCTTCACACCTCCCTACACCATCTTTCCAATGCTAGTCTTTTCTCCCTTAGGGAGTCACGTCAATTAATTCTAGCCTGAAGCTAGTTTGACCCTGGAGTTCCAGATGAGATTTCCTCAAAAGTGACTGCAAGCCCTTTCAAATTGTAATTATCTCCCATCCCTTTTCTCTCGCCAAACCAGGCTGCTCCTTCATAAGGAAATGGCCAACTCTTCCCAATCCCATTCCAACCTCCTATTATCACCATATACGGTGTGAGGGCTCTATTCAAGATCAACTTTGCAACAACCCGAGTTTGCTGTTCTGAACAATCTGTCTATGGAAGGTACTTTTTGTCTGATTTGGAGAAGCCCATCTTCTCATAATTGTGATGGGCTGTGACTTGGTAAGATTTTAATGTGTGGTCTTTTGAAACCCACCACTCCATCACAGTGGAAGCATTTCTGGGAAATTCAGTAAATCCTCTGGGACATCACCATGTGTGTATGTATGCAGGTATGTGTACATATAAACATACATATATATGTATATATATCCCAAAAACCCATACACGCGCATATATATAATATGTATAAATAGATCTGTCTCTTTATATAAAGGGCATGGGTATGTATATAGATATACACATTCATATATCTGTGCACCAATATACCGATACATATGCACATGCACACACACACCTTCTTTTAAATCCCATTTTGTACTCATTTTCATTACATTGATTCCCAAACTTTCATGGTATGAGCAGCAGGGAGTGGCTGAACTGTACCACATCTTCTATTTTACAAAAAATGCATTGGTTCAGAGGCAGAAAAAATCTGCCCAGTACTTTCCTGACTTGCTTGAATCCTCCAATAAAAGGCCTTTGATAGTTTTTTTTCTTTTAAGTATATAAAATAACCAACACTACCTAACTTCCCTGAAAACATCTACCTATCTGATTGTCAGACTACAGCTAGAGGTGGTGGTACAAAATCCTGGGGTAGGTGAGCTAGGAGAAAGAATAAGAAGTGGAGACTGAGTATATAACAAGGCCTCACCACTTCATACAGAAAAGTAAGTTAGGAAACCATAGACAGGTATTCCTATCACCCATAGCTTTATCCCTTAAGGCTGTAAATGAGTATCATGATAAAGACTCAGAAAACCAAAGTTGGAACTTTTTAATAGGGCTTTACATGATGACACCTGATTTCTGTGACAGTTACTGCCTTACTTGGGTTCCCAGGGGAGGTAAAGTGAAGATTGGCACTATACATTCAATTTTGGGAATAGGAGCTAGTTGTGTTACCATTCACCTTTGACCAGAACTTCCCCAGAAGCAGACCACTAGAGCCCAGGAAAAAATAGGGAAAAGAAAAAGATGAATACAATCGGATGTCCCATCAAAATCCTGGATAAACCTGGGGTGGGCATTTATGTCTTCCTCTGGCTTAGGACTGGAATCAGAAAAGTGTAGGTTTCCCTCTCTTCCTGATGTGGTGAAGTCATCTTCTGCTTGCCGTTGTGCCACAGTTCCTAGTTTTTGCTCTTGGAAGTGGTTCTTTCCCCCATTCTTCATGGAGAAGTGGCGGTTACCATTATTACACATGTCACTGTCTCTGAATAAGGCACACGGTGATGGAGGTGGAAGACTATGATCACTCCTCTCTTCCTTGATCAATGTGGCACTGTTTCCATTTACCTGTGATTAATAATGACCTTGATGAAGCTCCATCTGAAGAACCCTGTTGAAAACAGATACTCAGTGGAAATGGCAATCCAAAACTGTCTGACCCTTTCTAAGCATGTTCATAAGCTAGCCTGAGTAACCTGCTTCGGTTCTTTGAAAACACCAGAAATCTCAAATCTAACACCTATTAACATCTATTGCATTCTGATAGTGTCCTGAGAACTTAGGGCAACAATAGATGAAACTGACTAAAATCCAATAGCAATGATAGCAACACAATAATGATGCAGCTATCATTTACAAAGCTTTACAAAGTATTTTTTTAATACTAAAAAGGACCCTGAATGGCAGATATTATGAGGCACCATTTACAGATGAGGAAACTGAGACTCAGGAAGATTAAAGTAACTTGCTCAAGGACACACAGCTAGAAAGTAGTGGGGTCAGGATTCTACTCCAGGTTGATCTATCTCTAAAGTCTATTCCCTTAACCACCATGCAATACTGTCCAATGCTGATAACTGGATATGCAAAAGGAAAACAAACCATAAGATCTATGTGTAATATTCCACAAAATCTTTCATAACTAAAAAAATCGTTTTTCTTTTAAACCCAAGAATGTTACTGCTATTGAAATGCTAATGACATGAACTGCATTACCTTGCACGGTGCAGGCTCTCAGTGAGTGTTATTAGGAATAATCACAGCTTCTGATTACTAAATAGTTGGACATGCCAAGTACTCTGTTCTTTGTTTTACAGATAAGTGAGGTTCAAAAAAGAAAAATGACAAACATGCAAAAAGATGCACTGATACTCAAGAGACAGAAAACCAAAACCCAAAACCAGACCCAGTGCCGTTGAGTCGATTCCAACTCATAGCAACCCTATAGGACAGAGTAGAACTGCCCCATAGAGTTTCTGAAGAGCGTCTGGCAGATTCGAACTGCCAACCCTTTGGTTAGCAGCCGTAGCACTTAACCACTACGCTGCCAGGTTTCCAGAAAGGGCCACATAAACCAGAGACTACATCAGCCTGAGACCAGAAGAACTAGGTGGTGCTTGGCTACAACTGATGACTGCCCTGACAGGGAACACAACAGAGAACCCCTGAGGGAGCAGGAGAGCAGTGGGATGCAGACCCCAAATTCTCATAAAAAGACCAGACTTAGTGGTCTGACTGAGACTAGAAGGACCCCAGTGGTCATGGTCCCCAAACCTTCTGTTAGCCCAAGATGGGAACCATTTCCAAAGCCAACTCTTCAAACAGGGATTGGACTGGACAATGAGATAGAAAATGATATTGGTGAAGAATGAGCTTCTTGGATCAAGTAGACACATGAGACTATGTTGGCATCTCCTGTCTGGAGGGGAGATTGAGAGGGCGGAGGGGGTCAGAAGCTGGCCGAATGGACACAAAAAGAGAGAGTGGAGGGAAGGAGTGTGCTGTCTCATTAGGGGGAGAACAATTAGGAGTATATAGCAAGGGGTATATAAATTTTTTTATGAAAGACTGACTTGATTTGTAAACTTTCACTTAAAACACAATAAAAAGATGCACTGATAATTACTGGTGATTGGGATGCAAAAACTGGAAACAAAGAAGGATCAGTAGTTGGCAAATACGGCCTTGGTGATGGAAAGAACACTGGAGATCACGTGATAGAATTTTGCAAGACCAATCACTTCTTCATTGCAAATACCTTTTTTCAACAACATAAATGGCACCTATACACACGGACCTTGCTAGATGGAATACACAGGAATGAAATAGACCACATCTGTGGAAAGAGATGATGAAGAAGCTCAATACCATCAGTCAGAACAAGGCCGGGGTGACTGCAGAACAGTCCACCAATTGCTCATATGTAAGTTCAACTTGAAGCTGAAGAAAATTAAAACAAGTCCACAAGAGCCAAAGTACAACCTTGAGCATGTCCCAACTGAATTTAGAGACCATTTCAAGAATAGATTTGATGCACTGAACAGTAATGACTGAAGACCAGACAAGTTGTGGGATGACATGAAGTACATCATATATGAAGAAACAAAGTGTCATTAAAAAGACAGGAAAGAAAGAAAAGACCTAAATGGATGTGAGGAGAGACTCTGAAACTTGCTCTTGAACGTAGAGTAGCTAAAACAAAAGGAAAAATGCTCATGTAAAAGAGCTGAATAGAAGATTTCAAAGGACAGCTCGAGAAGACAAGGTAAAGTATTATAATGAAATGTGCAAACACTTGGACTTAGAAATCCAAGAGGGAAGAACATGCTTGGCATTTCTCAAGCTGAAAGAACTGAAGAAAAAATTCAAGCCTCGAGTTGTAGTTTTGAAAGATTCTATGGAAAAAATACTGAAAGACACAGGAAGCATCAAAAGAAGATGGAAGGAATATACAGAGTCACTGTACCAAAAGTAATTGGTCAATGTTCAACCATTTATGGAGGTAGCATGTGATCAAGAACCAATGGTACTGAAGGAAGAAGTTCAAGCTGCACTCAAGGCATTGGTGAAAAACAAGTCTCCAAGAATTGGTGGAATACCAATTGAAATGTTTCAGCAGTTGGATGCAACACTGAAAGCGCTCACTCATCTATGCCAAGAAATTTGGAAGAGAGCTACCTGTCCAACCAACTGGAAGATATCCATATTTGTGCCCATTCCAAAGAAAGGCGATCCAACCGAGTGTGGAAATTATCAAACAATAGCATTAATATCAAACACAAGTACAATTTTGCTGAGGACCACTCAAAAATGGTTGCAGCAGTACATCAACAGGAAACTGCCAGAAATTCAAGCCAGATTCAGAAGAGGACGTGGAACAAGGGATATCACTACTGATATTAGATGGATCTTGGCTGGAAATAGGGAATACCAGAAAAGATGTTTACCTGTGTTTTATTGACTATACAAAGACATTAAACTATGTGGATCATAATAAAATATGGATAACATTGCAAAGAATGGGAATTCCAGATCACCTAATCGTGCGCAAGAAGAACTTGTACATAGACCAAGACCCAGCCGTTCAAACAGAATAAGGAGAAATTTCATGGTTTATAACCAGAAAAGGTGTGCATCAGGGTTGTATCCTTTCACCATACATATTCAATCTGCATGCTCAGCAAATAATCTGAGAAGAAGAATGCAGCATCAGGATTGGAAGAAGACTCATTAAGAACCTGCAAAATGCAGATGACACAACCTTGCTTGCTGAAAAGTGAACAGGATTTGAAGTACTTACTGATGAAGATCAAAGACTATGGCCTTCAGTATGGATTATACATCAACATAAAAACAAAATTCCCCATGACTGGACCAATAGGCAACATCATGATAAATGGAGAAAAGATCGAAGTCAATGATTTCATTTTACTTGGATCCACAATCAACGCCCATGGAAGCAGCAGTGAAGAAATCAAAGACGTAGTGCATGGGGCAAATCTGCTGCAAAAGATCTCTTTAAAGTGCTAAAAAGCAAAGATAGAAATTTGAGGAGTAAGGTGTGCCTGACCTAAGCCATGATATTTTCAATTGCCTCATATGCATGTGAAAGCTGGACAATGAATAAAGAAAACCAAAGAAGAATTGATGCCTTTAAATTACAGTGTTGGTGAGAGGTATTGAATATATCACGGACTGCCAGTAGAATGAACAAATCTGTCTTGGAAGGAGTACAGCCAGAATGCTCTTTAGAAGGAGGGATGGCAAGACCTCTCATGTACTTTAGGCATGTTATCAGGAGATACCAGTCCCTGGAGAATGACATCATGCAATACGTCTTTCATTTCTTCACTGCTGCTTCCATGGGCGTTGATTGTGGATCCAAGTAAAATGAAATCATTGACTTCGATCTTTTCTCCATTTATCATGATGTTGCCTATTGGTCCAGTCATGGGGAATTTTGTTTTTATGTTGTTTATGTGGACCTTTTGTCTCCTGGGCTAATATTTTCCTTGTGTCTTTGGTGTTCTTCATTCTCCTTTGCTCCAAGTGGGTTGGCACTAATTGATGCATCTTAGATGGCCACTCACAAGCTTTTAAGACACCAGATGCCACTCACCGAAGTGGGATACAGAACATTTTCTTAATAAACTTTGTTATGCCAATTGACCTTTTTTTTTTTGCTTTCGTGTGATATTACTGATATTGCTCTATAATTCCCACATTCCATTGGATCACCTTTCTTGGGAATAGGCATAAATATGGACCTCTTTCAGTTAGTTGGCCAGGAAGCTGTCTTCCATATTTCTTAGCATAGATGAGTGAGCACCTCCAGCGTTGCATCTGTTTGTTGAAACATCTCAATTGATATTCCATCAATTCCTGGAGCCTTGTTTTTCACCAATGCCTTCAGAGCAGTTTGGACTTCTTCCTTCAGTACCATCGGTTCCTGATCATATGCCGCCTCTTGAAATGGTTGAATATCGAGTAATTCTTTTTGGTATAATGACTCTGTGTATTCCTTCCATCTTCTTTTGATGCTTCCTGCGTCGTTTAATATTTTCCCCATAGAATCTTTCACTATTGAAACTCGAGTCTTGAATTTTTTCTTCAGTTCTTTCAGCTTGAGAAATGCCGAACATGTTCTTCTCTTTTGGTTTTCCATCTCCAGCTCTTTGCACATGTCATTATAATACTTTACTTTGTCTTCTTGAGAGGCCCTTTGAAATCTTCTGTTCGGTTCTTTTACTTCATCAATTTTTCCTTTTGCTTTAGCTGCTCGACGTTCTAGAGCAAGTTTCAGAGTTTCCTCTGACATCCATCTTGGTCTTTTCTTTCTTTTCTGTCTTTTCAATGACCTCTTGCTTTCTTCATGGATGATGTCCTTCTACAACTCGTCTGGTCTGTGGTCACTAGTGTTCAAAGTGTCAAGTCTATTCTTCAGATGGTCTCTAAATTCAGGTGGGATATACTCAAAGTCATATTTTGGCTCTCGTGGACTTGCTCTAATTTTCTTCAGCTTCAGCTTGAACTTGCATACGAGCAATTGATGGTCTGTTCCACAGTCAGCCCCTGGCCTTGTTCTGACTGATGATATTGAGCTTTTCCATCGTCTCTTTCCACAGATGTAGTCAATTTGATTTCTGTGTGTTCCATCTGGCAAGGTCCATGTGTATAAAAAAAAAATGTGTATAGTTGCCGTTTATGTTGGTGAAAGAAGGTATTTGCAATGAAGAAGTCGTTGGTCTTGCAAAATTCTATCATTCGATCTCCGGCATTGTTTCTATCACCGAGGCCATATTTTCCAACTACTGATCCTTCTTCTTTGTTTCCAACTTTTGCATTCCAATCACCAGTAATTATCAATGCATCTCGATTGCATGTTCGATCAATTTCAGACTGCAGCAGCTGATAAAAATCTTCTCTTTCTTCATCTTTGGCCCTAGTGATTGGTGCGTAAACTTGAACAATAGTTGTATTAACTGGCCTTCCTTGTAGGCGTATGGATATTATCCTATCACTGACAGTGTTTTACTTCAGGATAGATCTTGAAACGTTCTTTTTGACAATGAATGCAACACCATTCCTCTTTGAGTTGTCATTCCCAGCATAGTAGACTATATGATTGTCTGATTCAAAATGGCCAATACCAGTCCATTTCAGCTCACTAACGCCTAGGATATCAATGTTTATGTGTTCCATTTCATTTTTGACAATTTTCAATTTTCCTAGATTCATACTTTGTACATTCCAGGTTCCGATTATTAATGGATGTTTGCAGCTGTTTCTTCTCATTTTGAATCGTGCCACATCAGCAAACGAAGGTCCCAAAAGCTTTACTCTATCCACGTCATTAAGGTCAACTCTGCTTTGAGGAGGCATCTCTTCCCCAGTCATCTTTTGAGTGCCTTCCAACTTGGGGGGCTCATCTTCCAGCACTGTATCAGACAATGTTCTGGTGCTATTCATAAGGTTTTCACTGGCTAATGCTTTTCAGAAGTAGACTGCTAGGTGCTTCTTCCTAGTCTGTCTTAGTCTGTAAGCTCACCTGAAACCTGTCCTCCATGGGTGACCCTGTTGGTGGTATCTGAATACCGGTGGCATAGCTTCCAGCATCACAGCAACACACAAGCCCCCAGAGTATGACAAACTGACAGACATGTGATCATTCAAAAATGGCTGGAGAAGTATATCAAAAGGGAACTGCCAGAAATTCAGGCTGGTTTCAGAAGAGGACGTGGAACCAGGGATATCATTGCTGATGTCAGATGGATCCTGGCTGAAAGCAGAGAATACCAGAAGGATGTTTACCTGTGTTTTATTGACTATGCAAAGGCATTCGACTGTGTGGATCATAACAAACTATGGATAACACTGCGAAGAATGGGAATTCCAGAACACTTAATTGGGCTCATGAGCAACCTTTACATAGATCAAGAGGCAGTTGTTCGGACAGAACAAGGGGATACTGATTGGTTTAAAGTCAGGAAAGGTGTGTGTCAGGGTTGTATTCTTTCACCATACCATTTAATCTGTATGCTGAGCAAATAATACGAGAAGCTGGACTAGATGAAGAAGAACGGGGCGTCAGGATTGGAGGAAGACTCATTAACAACCTGCGTTATGCAGATGACACAACCTTGCTTGCTGAAAGTGAAGAGGACTTCAAGCACTTACTAACGAAGATCAAAGACCACAGCCTTAAGTATGGATTGCACCTCAACATAAAGAAAACAAAAATCCTCACAACTGGACCAATGAGCAACATCATGATAAACGGAGAAAAGATTGAAGTTGTCAAGGATTTCTTTTTACTTGGATCCACAATCAACACCCATGGAAGCAGCAGGCAAGAAATCAAAAGATGCGTTGCATTGGGCAAATTTGCTGTAAAGGAACTCTTCAAAGTGTCGAAGAGCAAAGATGTCACCCTGAAGACTAAGGTGCGCCTGACCCAAGCCATGGTATTTTCAATTGCATCATATGCATGCGAAAGCTGGACAATGAATAAGGAAGACCGAAGAAGAATTGACGCCTTTGAATTGTGGTGTTGGCGAAGAATATTGAGTATACAATGGACTGCCAAAAGAACGAACAAATCCGTCTTGGAAGAAGTGCGGCAAGAATGCTCCTTAGAGGATGGCGAGACTGCGTCTTACATACTTTGGACATGTTGTCAGGAGGGATCAGTCCCTGGAGAAGGACATCATACTTGTTAATGTACAGGGTCAGTGGAAAAGAGGAAGATCCTCAACGAGGTGGATTGACACAGTGGCTGCAACAATGAGCTCAAGCATAACAACGATTGTAAGGATGGTGCAGGACAGGGCAGTGTTTCGTTCTGTTGTGCATAGGGTCGCTATGAGTCGGAACCGACTCGTTGGCACCTAACAACAACAACAACATGCCAATTGACCTAGATGTCCCCTGAAACCATGGTCCTCAGACCCCAGCCCCAGCTACTCTGCCCCTCAAAGTGTTTGGTTGTGTTCAGGAAACTTCTTAGCTTTTGCATTAGTCCAGTTCTGCTAATTTCCCCTGTTTTGTGTGTTGTACTTCCCTTCACCTAAGACGATTCTTGTCTACTATCTAGTTGGTGAATTCCCGTCTCCCTCACCCTTGTAACCATCAAAGAACGTTTTCTTCTGTGTTTAAACCTTTTGTTGAGTTCTTATAATAGTGGTCTCGTATAATATTTGTCCTTTTGTGAGTGACTAATTTCACTCAGCATAATAGCCTCCATATTCATCCACGTGAGATGTTTCACGATTCAGCGTTGCTCTTTATCGTCATGTAGTATTCCACTGTGTGTATGTACCATAATTTGTTTATCCATTCATCTATCGATGGGCACCTAGGTTGTTTCCATCTTTTTGCTATTGTGAACAATGCTGCAATGAACATGGATGTGCATATATCTATTCGTGTGATGGCTTTTATTTCTCTAGGATATATTCCAAGGGGTAGGATTGCTGGATCGTATGGAACTTCTATTTCTAGCTTTTTAAGGAAGCACCAAATCAATTTCCAAGGTGGTTGTACCATTTTACATTCCCACCAGCAGTGCATAAGTGTTCCAGTCTCTGCACAATCTCTCCAACATTTATTATTTTGTGTTTTTTTTTTTTTTGGATTAATGCCAGCCTTGTTGGGGCGAGATGGTATCCTCATCGTAGTTTTGATTTGCATTTCTTTAATGGCTATTGATCGTGACCATTTCCTTATGTATCTGTTAGCCTCCTTAATGTCTTCTTTGGTGAAGTATCTGTTCATATCCTTTGCCCATTTTTAATTGAATTATTTGTCTTTTTCTTGTTGACGTGTTCCAGTATCTTGCTGATTTTAGATATTATACCGTGATCAGATATGTCATAGCCAATGTTTTTTTCACAGCTTGTAGTTTCTTTTTTCACTCTTTTGGTGAAGTCTTTTGATGAGCATAAGTGGTTTTTAGGAAATCCCAGTTATCTAGTTTCTCTTCTGGTGACTGTGCATTGTTAGTTATGGTTTGCATTCTGTTTATGCCATGTGTTAGGGCTCCTACCATTGTCCCTGTTTTTTCTTCCATGATCTTTATCTTTTTAGATTTTATATTTAGGTCTTTGATCCATTTTGAGTTAGTTTTTGCACATGGTGTGAGGTATGGATCTTGTTTCATTTTTTTTGCAGATGGATATCCAGTTATGCCAGCACCATTTGTTAAATAGACTATCTTTCCCCCATTTAATGAACTTAGGTCTTTGTCAAATATCAGCTGCTCACAGGTGGATGAATTTATGTCTGGATTCTCAATTCTGTTCCGTTGGTCTATGTATCTGTTGTTGTACCAGTACCAGGCTGCTTCGACTACTGTGGTGGCATAATAGGTTCTAAAATCAGGTAGTGTGAGGCCTCCCACTTTGTCTTCTTCAGTAATGCTTTACTTATCCAGGGCCTCTTTCCTTTCCATATGACGTTCGTGATTTTTTCCTCCATCTCATTAAAAAAATGTCGTTGGAATTTGGATCGGGATTGCATTGTGTCTGTAGGTCACTTTGAGTAGAACGGACATTTTCACAATGTTGAGTTTTCCTATCCATAAGCATGGTATATTTTTCCACTTACGTAGGTCCCTTTTGGCTTCTTGCAGTAGTGTCTTATAGTTTCCTTTGTATAGGTCTTTTACGTCTCCAGTTAGGTTTACTCCTTAGTATTTTATTTTCTTGGGGGCTATTGTAAAAGGCATTGATTTGGTGATTTTCTTTTTGAACTTTTCTTTGTTGTGTAGAGGAATCCAACTGATTTTTGTATGTTTATCTTGTATTCTGATAATTTGCTGAAATCTTCTGTTAGTTCCAGTAGTTTTCTTATGGCTTCTTTGGGGTTTTCTGTGGATAAGATCATATCATCTGCAAATAGGGATACTTTTACTTCTTCCTTACCAATTTGGATGCCTTTTATTTCTTTTTCTTGTCTTATTGCTCTGGCTAGGACTTCCAGCACAATGTGGGATAAAAGTGGTTATAAAGGGCATCCTTGTCTGTTTCCCATTCTCAAGGGGAATGCTTTCAGATTCTCTCTGTTTAGGATGATGTTGGCTGTTGGCTTTGTATAAATGCCCTTTATTATGTCAGGGAATTTCCCTTCTATTCCTATTTTGCTGAGAGTTTTTATCATGAATGGGTGTTGAACTTTGTCAGATGCCTTTTCCACATCAATTGATAAGATACTGTGTTTCTTGTCTTTTGTTTTATTTATGTGATGGATTACATTGTTTTTCTAATGTTGAATCATCTCTGAACACCTAGTATGAATCCCACCCATTGGTCAGGATGAACTTTTTTTTTTGATATGTTGTTGAATTCTATTGGCTAGAATTTCACTGAGGATTTTTGTGTCTATGGCACTGGGTTTATTTTTTATGGTCATGAGGGATATTGGTCTGTAGTTTTCTTTTTTTGTGGTGTTTTTACCTGGCTTTGGTGTCAGGGTTATGCTGGCTTCATAGAATGAGTGAATGACTTTGGGAGTATTCCATCCTTTTCTATGCTCTGAAATACGTTTAGTAGTAGTGGTGTCAACCCTTCTCTGATAATTTGATAGAATTCTCCAGTGAAGCTGTCAGGGCCAGAGTTTTTTTTTTTTGTTGGGACTTTTCTTATCACCTCTTCAAGATCTTCTTTTGTCATAGGTGTATTTAGTTTTAGACCTTGGTTTGTATTAGTTTAGGTAGGTAGTCTGTTGCCAAAAACTTGTCCATTTCTTTCAGGTGTTCAAATTCTTTCGTGGTATAATTGTTCATCATATTCTGTTGCTATCCTTTTAATTTCAGTTGGGTCTGTTCTGATATTTCCGGTCTTATTTCTTATTTGGGTTATTTGCTTCCTCTTCTGTTTTCCTTTTGTCAGTTTGGCCAATGGTTTATCAATTTTGTTGACTTTTTCAAAGAACCAGGTTTTGGTCTTGTTGGCTCTCTCAATTGTTTTTCTATTTCATTTATTTCTGCTCTACTCTTTAGTATTTTCTTTGTTCTGGTGCCCGAGGGCTACTTTTGCTGCTCTCTTTCTATTTGTTCATGTTGTAGAGTTAATTTTTTTTTTAATAATTTTTATTGCGCCTTAAGTGAACTTTTACAAATCAAGTCAGTCTGTCACATATAAGCTTATATACACCTTACTCCATACTCCCACTTACTCTCCCCCTAATGAGTCAGCACTTCCAGTCTCTCCTGTCGTGACAATTTTACCAGTTTCTAACCCTCTCTACTCTCCCATCTCCCCTCCAGACAGGAGATGCCAACACAGTCTCAAGTGTCCACCTGATACAAGTAGCTCGCTCTTCATCAGCATCTCTCTCCAACCCATTGTCCAGTCCCTTCCATGTCTGATGAGTTGTCTTCGGGAATGGTTCCTGTCCTGGGCCAACAGAAGGTTTGGGGAACATGACCGCTGGTATTCCTCTAGTCTCAGTCAGACCATTAAGTCTGGTCTTTTTATGAGAATTTGGGGTCTGCATCCCACTGATCTCCTGCTCCCTCAGGGGTTCACTGTTGTGCTCCCTGTCAGGGCAGTCTTCGGTTGTGGCCAGGCACCATCTAGTTCTTCTGGTCTCAGCATGATGTAAGTGTCTGGTTCATGTGGCCCTTTCGGTCTCTTGGGCTCTTAGTTATCGTGTGACCTTGGTGTTCTTCAATCTCCTTTGATCCAGGTGGGTTGAGACCAATTGATGCATCTTAGATGGCCGCATGTTAGCATTTAAGACCCCAGACGCCACATTTCAAAGTGGGATGCAGAATGTTTTCATAATAAAATTATTTTGCCAATTGATTTAGAAGTCCCCTTAAGCCATAGTCCCCAAACTCCCACCCTTGCTCTGCTGACCTTTGAAGCATTCAGTTTATCCCAGAAATTTCTTTGCTTTTGGTCCAGTCCAGTTGAGCTGACCTTCCCTGTATTGAGTATTGTCCTTCCCTTCACCTAAAGTAGTTCTAATCTACTAACTAATCAGTAAATAACCCTCTCCCATCCTCCCTCCCTCCCCCCTTCGTAACCACAAAAGTATGTGTTCTTCTCAGTTTATACTATTTCTCAAGATCTTATAATAGTGGTCTTATACAATATTTGTCCTTTTGCCTCTGATTAATCTCACTCAGCATAATGCCTTCCAGGTTCCTCCATGTTATGAAATGTTTCACAGATTCGTCACTGTTCGTTATCGACGCGTAGTATTCCATTGTATGAATATACCACAATTTATTTACCCATTCATCCGTTGATGGACACCTTGGTTGCTTCCACCTTTTTGCTATTGTAAACAGAGCTGCAGTAAACATGGGTGTGCATATATCTGTTCCTGTGAAGGCTCTTATTTCTCTAGGGTATATTCTGAGGAGTGGGATTTCTGGGTTGTATGCTAGTTCTATTTCTAACTGTTTAAGAAAACGCCAGATAGATTTCCAAAGTGGTTGTACCATTTTACATTCCCACCAGCAGTGTATAAGAGTTCCAATCTCTCTGCAGCCCCTCCAACATTTATTACTTTGTGTTTTTTAGATTAACGCCAGCCTTGTTGGAGTGAGATGGAATCTCATCGTAGTTTTAATTTGCATTTCTCTAATGGCTAATGATCGAGAGCATTTTCTCATGTATCCGTTAGCTGCCTGAATATCTTCTTTAGTGAAGTGTGTGTTCATATCCTTTGCCCACTTCTTCATTGGGTTGTTTGTCTTTTTGTGGTTGAGTTTTGACAGAATCATATAGATTTTAGAGATCAGGCGCTGGTCGGAGATGTCATAGCTGAAAATTCTTTCCCAATCTGTAGGTGGTCTTTTTACCCTTTTGGTGAAGTCTTTAGATGAGCATAGGTGTTTGATTTTTAGGAGCTCCCAGTTATCGGGTTTCTCTTCGTCATTTTTGGTAATGTTTTGTATTCTGTTTATGCCTTGTATTAGGGCTCCTAAGGTTGTCCCTATTTTTTCTTCCATGATCTTTATCGTTTTAGTCTTTATGTTTAGGTCTTTGATCCACTTGGAGTTAGTTTTTGTGCATGGTGTGAGGTATGGGTCCTGTTTCATTTTTCTGCAAATGGATATCCAGTTATGCCAGCACCATTTGTTAAAAAGAATATTTTTCCCCAATTACCTGACACTGGGCCTTTGTCAAATATCAGCTGCTCATATGTGGATGGATTTATATCTGGGTTCTCAATTCTGTTCCATTGGTCTATGTGCCTGTTGTACCAGTACCAGGCTGTTTTGACTACTATGGTTGTATAATAGGTTCTAAAATCTGGTAGAGTGAGGGCTCCCACTTTCTTCTTCTTTTTCAGTAATGCTTTATTTATCCAGGGCTTCTTTCCCTTCCATATGAAGTTGGTGATTTGTTTCTCCATCACATCAAAAAATGTCATTGGAATTTGGATCGGAAGTGCATTGTATGCATAGATGGCTTTTGGTAGAATAGACATTTTTACTATGTTAAGTCTTCCTATTCATGAGCAAGGTATGTTTTTCCACTTATGTAGGTCCTTTTTAGTTTCTTGCACTAGTACTTTGTAGTTTTCTTTGTATAGGTTTTTTACACCTTTGTTAAGATTTATTCCTAAGTATTTTATCTTCTTGGGGGCTACTGTGAATGGTATTGATTTGGTGATTTCCTCTTCGATGTTTTTTTTGTTGATGTAGAGGAATCCAAGTGATTTTTGTATGTTTATCTTATAACCTGAGACTCTGCCAAACTCTTCTATTAGTTTCATTAGTTTTCTGGAGGATTCCTTAGGGTTTTCTGTGTATAAGATCATGTCATCTGCAATAGAGATAATTTTACTTGAACCTTAACAATCCGGATGCCCTTTATTTCTTTGTCTAGCCTAATTGCTCTTTTTTTTTAATTGCTCTGGCTAGGACCTCTAGCAAAATGTTGAATAAGAGCGGTAATAAAGGGCATCCTTGTCGGGTTCCCGTTCTCAAGGGAAATGCTTTCAGGCTCTCTCCATTTAGAGTGATGTTGGCTGTTGGCTTTGTATAGATGCCCTTCATTATGTTGAGGAATTTTCCTTCAATTCCTATTTTGGTGAGAGTTTTTATCATAAATGGGTGTTGGACTTTGTCAAATGCCTTTTCTGCATCAATTGATAAGATCATGTGGTTTTTGTCTTTTGTTTTATTTATATGGTGGATGACATTAATGTTTTTTCGAATATTAAACCAGCCCTCGCATACCTGGTATAAATCCCACTTGGTCGTGGTGGATTATTTTTTTTGATATGTTGTTGAATTCTATTGGTTAGAATTTTGTTGAGGATTTTTGCATCTATGTTCATGAGGGATATAGGTGTGTAATTTTCTTTTTTTGTGATGTCTTTACCTGTTTTTTGTATCAGGGATATGGTGGCTTCATAGAATGAGTTAGGTAGTATTCTGTCATTTTCTATGCTTTGAAATACCTTTAGTAGTAGTGGTGTTAACTCTTCTCTGAAAGTTTGGTAGTACTCTGCAGTAAAGCCGTCCGGGCCAGGGCTTTTTTTTTTTTTGGGAGTTTTTTGATTACCGTTTCAATCTCTTTTTGTTATGGGTCTATTTAGTTGTTCTACTTCTGATTGTGTTAGTTTAGGTAAGTAGTGTTTTTCTAGGAATTCATCCATTTCTTCTAGGTTTGCAAATTTCTTAGAATACAATTTTTCGTAATAATCTGATATGATTCTTTAATTTCAGTTGGGTCTGTTGTGATGTGGCCCATCTCGTTTCTTATTTGGGTTATTTGTTTCCTTTCCTGTATTTCTTTAGTCGGTCTAGCCAATGGTTTATCAATTTTGTTATTTTTTTCAAAGAACCAGCTTTTGGCTTTGTTAATTCTTTCAATTGTTTTTCTGTTCTCTAATTCATTTAGTTCAGCTCTAATTTTTATTATTTGTTTTCTTCTGGTGCCTGATGGATTCTTTTGTTGGTCGCTTTCTATTAGTTCAAGTTGTAGGGACAGTTCTCTGATTTGGGCTCTTTCTTCTTTTTGTATGTGTGCATTTATCGATATAAATTGACCTCTGAGCACTGCTTTTGCTGTGTCCCAGAGGTTTTGATAGGAAGTATTTTCATTCTCTTTGCATTCTATGAATTTCTTTATTCCCTCCTTAATGTCTTCTATAACCCAGTCTTTTTTCAGGAGGGTATTGTTCAGTTTCCAAGTATTTGATTTCTTTTCCCCAATTTTTCTGTTATTGACTTCCACTTTTATGGCCTTGTGGTCTGAGAAGATGCTTTGTAATATTTCGATGTTTTGGATTCTGCAAAGATTTGTTTTATGACCTAATATGTGGTCTATTCTGGAGAATGTTCCATGTGCACTAGAAAAAAAAAGTATACTTTTCAGCAGCTGGGTGAAGTGTTCTGTATAAGGCAATGAGGTCAAGTTGGTTGATTGTAGCAATTAGGTCTTCCGTGTCTCTATTGACCTTCTTACTGGATGTCCTGTCCTTCTCTGAAAGTGATGTGTTCAAGTCTCCTACTATAATTGTGGAGGTGTCTATCTCACTTTTCAGTTCTGTTAAAGTTTGTTCTATGTATCTTGCAGCCCTGTCATTGGGTGCATAAATATTTAATATGGTTATATCTTCCTGGTCAATTGTCCCTTTTATCATTATGTAGTGTCCTTCTTTATCCTTTGTGGTGGATTTAACTTTAAAGTCTATTTTGTCAGAAATTAATATTGCTACGCCTGGTCTTTTTTGATTGTTTGCTTGATATATTTTTTTCCATCCATTGAGTTTTAGTTTGTTTGTGTCTCTAAGTCTAAGGTGTGTTTCTTGTTGGCAGCATATATACAGATCGTGTTTCTTTACCCAGTCTGAGACTCTGTCTCTTTATTGGTGCATTTAGTCCATTTACAGTCAGCGTAATTATAGATAAGTATGTGTTTAGTGTTGGCATTTTGATGCCTTTCTATGTGTGTTGTTGACAATTTCATTTTTCCACTTACTTTTTTGTGCTGAGACGTTTTTCTTTGTAAATTGTGTGTTCCTCATTTTTCATAGTATTTGACTTTATGTTTGCTGAGTCATTATGTTTTTCTTGGTTTTTATTTTGAGTTATGGAGTTGTTATACCTCTTTGTGGTTACCTTAATATTTACCCCTATTTTTCTAAGTAAAAACCTAACTCGTATTGTCCTATATCACCTTGTATCCCTCTCCACATGGCAGTTCTATGCCTCCTATGTTTACTCCCTCTTTTTGATTATTGTGATCTTTTACATAGTGACTTCAATGATTTCCTGTTTTGAGCGTTTTTTTCTTTTTAAAATTAATCTTAATTTGTTTTTGAGATTTCCCTATTTGAGTTGATATCAGGATGTTCTGTTCTGTGACCTTGTGTTGTGCTGGTATCTGATATTATTGGTTTTCTGACCAAACAATTTCCTTTATTATTTCTTGTAGCTTTGGTTTGGTTTTTGCAAATTCTCTAAGCTTCTGTTTATGTGTAAATGTTTTAATTTCGCCTTCATATTTGAGAGAGAGTTTTGCTGGATATATGATCCTTGGCTGGCAGTTTTTCTCCTTCAGTGCTCTATATATGTCATCCCATTTCCTTCTTGACTGCATCGTTTCTGCTGAGTAATCTGAACTTATTCTTATTGATTCTCCTTTGTAGGAGACCTTTCTTTTATCCCTGGCTGCTTTTAAAATTTTCTCTTTATCTTTGGTTTTGGCAAGTTTGATGATAATATGTCTTGGTGATTTTCTTTTTGGATCAATCTTAAATGGGGTTCGATGAGCATCTTGGATAGATATCCTTTCGTCTTTCATGATGTCAGGGAATTTTTCTGCCGACAGATCTTCAACTATTTTCTCTGTGTTTTCTGTTGTCCCTCCCTGTTCTGGGACTCCAATCACACGCAAGTTATCCTTCTTGATAGAGTCCCACATGATTCTTAGGGTTTCTTCATTTTTTTTAATTCTTTTTTCTGATTTGTCTTCAGCTATATTGGTGTCAATTCCCTGGTCCTCCAGATCCCCCACTTTGCATTCCAATTGCTCGAGTCTGCTCCTCTGACTTCCTATTGCGTTGTCTAATTCTGTAATTTTATTGTTAATCTTTTGGATTTCTGAATGCTGTCTCTCTATGGATTCTTGCAACTTATTAATTTTTCCACTATGTTCTTGAATAATCTTTTTGAGTTCTTCAATTGCTTTATCAGTGTGTTCCTTGGCTTTTTGTGTAGATTGCCTTATTTCATTTCTGAGGTCATCCCTGATGTCTTGAAGCATTCTGTAAATTAGTTTTTCATATTCTGCATCTGGCAATTCCAGAATTGTATCTTCATTTGGGAAAGATTTTGATTCTTTAGTTTGGGGAGTTGTAGAAGCAATCATGGTCTGCTTCTTTATGTGGTTTGATATCGACTGCTGTCTCCGAGCCATCTCTAAGATATTGTAGTGATTTATTCTATATTTGCTCACTGAGTCTTATCTTGTTTTGTTTTCTTTCAATATACATGGATGGGCTACTAGATTGTGCTGTCTTGATTGTTGTAGCCCTTGACTCACTTATGTCCTATTACCAGCTGGTTTGGGCCATTACCAGATATAAAATCCTAAGAGTCCATTCACTATTCTTGAGTAGAATCTGATTTTGGGTCATCAAGTGTGTGGTGCCGACTGTCACCTATCCACCTAGAGAAGTAGTGGTGATAGTTGTGTGCAGCAGATTCCAGTAGCAGCTGGGGTTCACACTCTGGGGGGGCAGGATGCTGACAGGCTTCCCCCAAGTGCCAGTGAGGTAGGTGTGTCTCTATTCCTAAAGCACTTTGGTGGGTGGGCTCTGCAGGTGTACCTTAGGCCCCCAATGCAAGTACCTCTACAGATTGGTAGGTGTCACCCTCCTTAGACTCCTAAGGCAGGAGGCTAGGTGGTCTGGCGGGAGCTTCAGCCCTCAGTTCCCTGTTGTGGGTCAGCGAGGGCTCTGTTGAATACACAGAGATATCAGACCTGACAAACTTGTCTTTCCAGTAATCTGCTAAAACAATTACCGTCAGATCACTATCAGAATTGCCTTTGCATTATAATAGCCACCTTGTTCCCTGTAGGGATGAAAGCCCAAGACTGTGGATCTCACATGCTTGGCTGGAGCTGGTTCTGTATTTTTAGTCCAGTTTCGGGAAGTCATGGAAGGATTTTTGGTCCCTGGGTTTTTTGTAGCTGCTTTTCTCAGGCCAGGAAAATGGTTTAGGAAAAGCAAAAAAAAAAACCTGCAGAGTACTTCACTCCCTGGCCCAGGAAATTCCATTGTTAATGAAGCTGCCTGGGAAGGGAAGGGAGGGACCAGATAGATAGGAGAAAGTAGTACGCAGGAATATATACAAAGTTACTTATCTTGCTTGGTGAGGACTATTTTATCTGAGATTCCTGAGGGGCGTGTAGCCTGTGTGCGCTGGCTGGGTCAAGATTGCCCCCAAGGGTCAGGCCCGCGTCCTGTGCTTGTGCTGTCTTTGAAGCCGTGGTCAGTTGCTCCGCTGCCAGTCCAAAGCCCAGCGTCAAGGTTCCCCAGCCGAGACGCCACACTCCAGGCTCCAAAACCAGTCCCTGCCTCCTGGTGCCTTTTCCTCCTGTCAGCCGCGTCGCTGCGCTGCCTGTGTGCACTGGCTGGGCTTCCCCTGAGGTCACTTCAGGGGGCTAGAGCTGCATCCCGTGTTTGCGCCGTCTCAGGATGCCGTACTCAGCTCTCCTGCGCCCAGTCCAAAGCCCGGTGCCAAGGTTTTCTGACTGGGACGCTGGCTCCAGGTTCCAAAAACAGTCACTGCTTCCCCGTGGTTGCTCGTTCTCTCATTAGCCCCGTCAGTGTGCAGCCTGCTTGCGCTGGCTGAGTCTCTACGGAAGTTACCCCAGGGGGCTAGGGGTTAGGGCTGTGTCCCATGCCTGCCCCACCTCAGCAAGCTGCAATCAGCCCTGCCACTCAGCACCAGGGAACCACGAGGGCTCAAGGCCGTGGTGCCGGATGCTGGCTCCAGAGGCAGTTGCTGCTTCAGGATGCGGCTTTTCGTTCACCTGTCACTCAGGTCAACTCTTTAGATCTGTGCTTGATGGTCAGGGTTCGTAGATTGTCATGTATGTGATCGATTCACTCGTTTTTCCGAGTCTTTGTTGCAAGAGGGATCCGAGGTAGCTTCTACCTAGTCAGCCATCTTGGCCCTGCCTCCAGTCCATTTCATTTAAATTGTCAAATTTATGTGCATTAAGTTGTTTGTAGTATCCCATATTATCCTTTTGATGTCAGCAGGCCTCTGTTTCATTCATAATATTAGTAATTTGTGTCTTCTCCCTTTTTTCTTTGCCAGGCTGGATAGGGGGTTGTCAATTTCACTGTTTTAAAGAACCAGGTTTTTGTATTGTTGATTTTCTCTATAGTTTTCGTTTTCAATTTCATTCATCTCTGTTCTTTATTATTTCTTCCCTTTACTTTGTTTTGAGTTTATCTTTTTCCTCTTTTTCTTGTTTCTTGAAGAGGAAGTTTAGATTATTGATTAGACTTTTCTTCTTTTCTAATATAAGCATTTAATGCTATAAATTTCCCTTTCAACAAAGATTAAGCTGCATCCCATAAATTTAAATGTTGTATTTTCATTTCCATTTAGTTCAATGTATTTTTTTTTCTCTCCTTTGCAATTTCCTCTTTGACCCATGGATTATACAGAAGTGTGTTGCTTAGTTTCCAAGTGTTTGTAAATTTGTAGATTTCCCTGTTATCTTTTTATTATTGATTTTTAGTTCAATTACGTAGTGGTCGGAGAATATATTCTGTATTATTTCAATCCTTTTAATTTTATTGAACTTTCCTTTATGGCCCAGGATATGATCTATATATAATGTATATGTTTTGTGGATGGGTGAAAAGAATGTGTATTGTGCTGTTGTCACATGTTCTATAAAAGTTGGAAGATCTGTGCATTCATGGGGTTTTATGTTCTTGCTCATCTCCTGTCTATTTGTTTTATTCATTGTTGAGAGGGGTGTTGAAGTTGTTAGGTATAATTGTGGGTTTTTTAAATTTTTTCTTTTCAGTTCTATCAGTTTTCGAATCATATATTTTGCAGCTGTATTGTTTGGGATATACATTTAGGATCAGTATGTCTTCTTGATGGATTAAGGCTTTTACCATGATGTCTGTCTCTTGTTGACAGTTTTCTTTGCTCTGAAGTCAGCTGTATCTGATATTAACATAGCCACTCCAGCTTCCCTGTGATTAATGTTTGCATAATACATAATTTTCCATTCTTTTACTTTTAATCTGCCTATATGGCTCGTATTTGAAGACTGCCAATCTCTGTATTTCAATTGGTGTAATTAGAACACTTATATTTAATGTAATTATTGATATGTTAGGGCTTAAGTCTGTCATTTAGTTTTGTTTGTTTGTTTTGTCTGTTTTTTCATTTCTATATTCTTGTTCATTCCTTCTAGCAGATTACGAGAACTTTTTTACATAAATTACAGGGAGTTCCCACATACTCTTTACATCCCTGCCCACAGTCTCCACTATTATTAATATCTTGCATGATGTGGTATCTTTCCTACAACTGATGACCCAGTATTGATACATTATTATTAACTAAAGTCTGTAGTTTACATGGATTCTATGATTTTTTTTATTCCATCCTTAATAATCCAGTCTTTTCTGAGAAGGGTATAGTTCAGTTTCCAAGTGTTTGATTTCTTTTCCCTGCTTTTTCTGTTATTGATTTCCACTTTTATGGCCTCATGGTTAGAGAAGATCCTTTGTAATATTTCAATGTTTTGGACTATGCTAAGGCTTGTTTTATGCCCTAATATGTGGTCTATTCTAGAGAATGTTCCATGTGCACTAGAAAAGAAAGTACACTTGGCTGCTGTTGGGTGGAATGTTCTGTACATGTCTATGAGGTGAAGTTGGTTTATTGTGGCATTTAGATCTTCCATGTCTTTATTGAGCTTCTTTCTGGATATCCTGTTCTTCACCGAAAGTGGTGTGTTGTAGTCTCCTACAATTATTGTGGAGCTATCTCACTGTTCAATGCTGATAGAGTTTGTTTTATGTATCTTGCAGCCCTGTCATTGGGTGCATAAATATTTAATATGGTTATATCTTCTTGGTATATTGTCCTTTTAATCATAATATAGTGTCCTTCCTTATCCTTTCTGATGGATTTGACTTTAAAGTCTATTTTGTCAGAAATTAATATTGCCAATCTTGCTCTTTTTTGATTGCTGTTTGCTTGATATATTTTTTCCATCATTTGAGTTTTAGTCTGTTTGTTTCTCTAAGTCTAAAGTGTGTCTCTTGTAGGCAGCATATAGACGGATCTTGTTTTTTAATCCATTCTGCCACTCTCTGTCTCTTTATTGGTGCATTGAGTCCATTTACATTCAGTGTAATTATGCATAGGTATGGATTTAGTGCTATCATTTTGATGTCTTTTTTGCGTGTTGTTGACAGTTTCTTTTTCCCACTTAATTTTATGTGCTGAGTAGATTATCTTTATATATTGTCCTATCCTTATATTCATTGTTTTTGATTTTGTTTCTGCTGAGTCTCTATTTTTTTCTTGTATTTTATTTTGACGCATAGGATAGTTTTTCTCCTTTGTGGTTACCTTATTATTTTCCGTTATTTTTCTAAATTTAGACCTAACTTTTATTTCTTTGTATCGCCTTATCTTCCTGTCCATATGGAAGAAAAAAAAAATTGTTTAGTCCCTGTTTATTGTTTTAATGTTGCCTTCTTTTACATAATATCACTGTTTCCCTGTTTTGAGCATTTTTTTATCTTGATTTTTTTTTTTTATTTCGCTGTATGGGTTGACTTCTGTTTGCTCTGCCTAGTGTTCTTCCCTTGGGTTGATACCTGATATTATTGGTTTTCTACCCAAAGTACTCCTTTTAGCATTTCTTGTAGTTTTGGTTTGGCTTTTACGAATTCCCTAAACTTCTGTTTATCTGGAAATGTCCTAATATCACCTTCATATCTGAGAGACAGTTTTGTTGGATATATGATTCTTGGCTGTCAATTTTTTTCCTTCAATTTTTTATGTAAGTCATCCCATTATTGCCTTCTTGGTTTCTGTCAAGTATTCCAAGCTTATTCTTATTGGCTTTCCTTTGTAGGTGACTTTTCGTTTATCCCTAGCTGCTCTTAAAATTCTCTCTTCATCTTTGGTTTTGGTCAGTTTGATTATGTCTTGGCAACTTTCTTTTAACATCCACCTTATGTGCAGTTCGATGAGCATTGTGGATTGATATTTTCTCATCTTTCACAATATCAGGGAAGTTTTCTGCCTACAAATCTTCAACAATTCTCTCTGTATTTTCTGTTATCCCTCCCTGTTCTGGTACTCCAATCACTCGTAGGTTATTTCTCGTGATGGAGTCCCACATGATTCTTAATGTTTCTTTGTTTTTTTAATTCTTTTACCTGATTTTCTTCAAATATATTAGTGCCAAGTGATTTATCTTCAAGTTCAGAAATTCTGCCTTCAGCTTGCTCAAATATGCTGCTCTTTCTGTTGAGTTGTCTATTTCTGTAATTTTATTGTTAATCTTCTGAATTTCTGGTTGCTGTCTGTCTATGGATTTTTCCAGTGCATTAAAATTTTCATTATGTTCCTGAATTATCCTTTTAATTTCTTCAATTGCTTTATCTGTGTTCCTTGGCTTGTTCTGCATATTGCCTCATTTCATTCCTGATGTCTTGAAGGGTTCTGTATGTTAATCTTTTGTATTCTGCCTCTGGTAATTCCAGGAAGGCACTTTCATCCAGAAGATCCCTGGATTCTTTGTTTTGAGAAACTGTTGAGGCAATTATGGTCTTTTTCTTTATGTGACTAGATATTGACTGTTGTCTCCGAGCCATCTGTAAGTTATTGTATTAGTTTATTTTATGTTTGCTTACTGTGTCGTAGCTTCTTGCTTTGTTTTTATATGCCCAAATGGGTTGCTTGAGTGAGCTAGCTTGATTATTTTTGCCTTTGGAGCTCTGACGTCCTGTCCCCAGATGGCTACAGCAGTTATCAGGTATATCAGCCTAGAAGTCCATTCACTTTTCTTGTATGAATTCAGCTCAGTTGTCCAGGTAGCTGATCATCAGTTGTGTGGTACAGGCCCTGTCCTACAGTCTTAGAGGGGCAGGGATGATTGGTGTAGGTACCAGTATCTGGTTGCAGCAGGGAGTCACACTCTGAGAAAGGCAGGGGGCTGAGAATCATCCCCCATGTGTCTCTGAGGAAAGCGTGTCCCTCTTCCCTAGAGTGTACAGGTAGGTGGGTTCTGCAGATGGACCATGGGCACCCAATGTTTTTGGTTGTGAGGACTGGGAGGTACCATTTATCCTTGGACCCCTGTTGCAGGTGGCTGGGTGGCCTGAGTGGAGCTACCAGTCATTAGGCCCCTGATGTGGGTAGGTGAGGACCCTGTTTAATAGCCAAAGCAATGTCAAACATCAAACTCCCACCTCTCTGCTGCACAGCTGAAATGGTTGGAGTCTGCCAACATGGGCCTATTCTCCTGAAATAGGCCCACACAGGTCCATGTAGAGCGGAAAGGTACTCAAAGTCCATGGACCGTTTATGCCTGAACAGGAGCTGCTTCTGTCCTGAGCTCCGCTGGTTAGTGGAGCTGGCAAATTATCTTTTACCCCAGGTGCAAATTTATTCCTTCTCCAAGGCCGAGAGGATGGCTCTAGGTGCTCAAGAGGGCCTTCTTAGGCCCAGGGAAGTCAGCTGCTGAAGCAGGCTTGGGAGCAGGGGCCGGGAGTGTGGTAAAATATATGCAAGTACTTAGCTTTTGCCTAGAGCACCATTCTTCTCTGGTTCCAGAGGTGTGAGTAGGCTGTGTGGCTGGCTGCTTCTCTCTGAGGAAACTGCAGCTGAATGCTACTACCAGCCCACCGCCACAGCTCCCAGGAATGGTGCCTGAGGGCTCCCGGCCATTTTGGTCTGGTAACTCCTCTCTCCTTCTGAACCATCTCTTCCTCCCCCTGCCCCTCAGATTGTTTTCTAAGCTTACCTTTTATGTTCAGGGCTCCTAGCTTGTCATAACTATAATCGTTTCACTTTTTTTTCAGGTCTTTGTTGTAAAGGGGGCTCACTGGAAGCGTCTGTCTATTCCGCCACCTTGGCTCCACCTCCTGATGTTTTATTTTGGATGCCTACAGGAACTATCCTGTCCTTTTATATTTTGATATTGTCTGCTGTGTTCAGGACATTCAGCAGTTGTTTTCTTTGTTTAATGATTGTAGATTTGCTTGTTTTGTCCTGCTTTTTTCTTTTATTTGGTTATGTCTAAGCAAGCGGACTGTGCATTCCTTGTCTGTAGGCATGAAACTTTTTACCTCCTTGTCCAAAAGGCAGGGCTGGTCGCTCAGCTATGGTGCAGCAGGGCAGGTCCAGGTGAAGGAGAGGGGCTGGGATGGGTTGTTTTTGGCACCTACTAGGGCCTTCAGGGCAGGCTGGGAATCAGTGCAGGGCAGGTTCTGGTAGGCTGTGCCTGTGCTGCTTGGGGATGTGATGTTCAGTGCATGGTGCAGATAGATAGGAAAGAGGAGGGAGGTTGTGGTGTGTGGAGCTAAGATGGGTATGGGAAAGAAGAGAGGGAGGAGAGAGAAACAGAAACCAAAAACAAACAAAAAAGAATTAAAAAAGGGGGGGTGCTAAGGGAGCTTGCTGTTGGAGTGGAGATGCGAGAAACTGAGAAATGGAGAAAAACAAAAAGGGGGGAAAAGAAATAAAGAAAAAGAAAAAATAAATAAATAAAATTAGGAGAAAAGCTTCCAGCGACCCCACCTGTGTGGCTGAGAAGACCAGTGAAGTAGCTCCCAGACTGTGCAGTACAGCCTGGCTAGAGGGGGCTCCCAAGCCGTGGAAAGAAAAAGCAAACCAATGAGCAAAACAAGAAAACAAACAAATAAAAAAGGAAATGCCCCCTGGGATCCCACCAGCGTGGCCATGCATACTGAGAAAGTGGCTCCCAAGCGGGGCAGTACTGCCTGGCTAGAAGGGGCTCCCAAGCCTCGAAAAGAAAAACAAATAAACAAAATAAAACAAAAATAGAATACAAAAGTCTCTGGGGACCCCACCAATGTGGTAGTGTGGTCCGGGGAAACAGTTCCCAGTTGAGCAGCACTTCACAGCCTTTCAAGAAGAAGCAAAGCCAGCACAGGGAGCCAGATGTTTGAGAGAAAGGTGGTGAGAGGCAGGGAGGAAACCAAAAGAAGCCAAAAAAAATCAACACCAGTAACAAACAACTGGCACTGATGGAGCTGGCCACTGTGGGCACGGTGAATCCAAGTAGCATGGATCCTGCTCTTCCCTGCTGGCAGAGCAACAGCAGCCAGCTAGGAAGCTGTAGGGGCCAAGCATCAGGAGGGAGAAGGATGGAGAGCGGGAAAGCGTATATCACTGGTTACTGGGTGCTCTGTCTCCTGCTGGGAGCTCCATGAAGCTGCTTTCCCATACTCCCTGTCCACCAATCTCCAACAGGAGTCCAAGATGGTGAATGTGTGCTGTGTTAGCTGATAATGGACCTCAGCATGTATCTCTCCTCTGTCAGTTTCTTATTCCGTTCTGTGCTTGGCTGAGTTCTTTATCTCTTCATTTGACCCTTAGGGTTCCGGGATTGACATCGTCTCTGTTTTACTTAGTTTTTCAGGTCTTTGCTGTGGAGAGACAGTGTGGTGTTTCTGTCTGTAGCACCATGTTGGCTCTGCCCCCGTACTTGTATTTGGACAGAATTTTAGACTAAAAAGTAGCTGTAACTAGTCCAGCTGACCACAGCCAGCTCATAGTTATATTCCGTTTTAAAAGTCTCAGCTATGACTATCTACAGCTGACTAAATGAGGAAAGTCCATCTTAGACATATTGCTGGGGGATGGGTGTATATGGTAAGACTGGAGGATGGGAACAGTTCTCAGAAGCAGAAGAGGTGAGGAATGGGGTATAAAGCCTCTTCTTGGACTGAGTCCACCCCTAGAACCAAAGTCCACCAACTTGGTGCACTGTTATAATGATATTAGCCAACTTCCATCTTAGATGTTGCCTCTGCATCCAGGTTGGGCCCCTTTCTCACTCTGTTAGCTGGTGCACCACACCCCACTGCAGCTAGTTGCCCCAATTAACCATGCTACTGGAAACACCCACATTTTCTACCTCTCAGCTCCCCATAGCTGACCCACTTAGTTTCCATAGCCATGCTCCCTTGTTTCCCACTCTTCAGTTTCAAAAGGACCAATGGCTACGTACCCTGTGAAAATGTCCTCACCCCACCTTCAGACCCTAATAAAGGCTGTGCCTCAGGTCTGCTTTCTCTCTCTTTCTCCACCTGGAACCTCCCTGCGTGTGCCGTGGCCTACAGGTATACCTTGTACCCCCAGGATCCATGAGTAATTAAGTTCTTTATTTCCATTTTTGTGTCTTGTGTTTGAAGTGTGACTTTCCATCCAAGACAATATACATAATCTGGGCTGTGGGAGATTACTCCCTGTCTCCTCTCCCCTCAAAATGACCATACCAAAAAACCAAACCCAGTGCTGTCGAGTCGATTCTGACTCATGGCGACCCTATAGGACAGAGTCGAACTGCCTCATAGAGTTTCCAAGGAGCACCTGGTGGATTCTAACTGCCAACCCTTTGGTTAGTAGCTGTAGCACTTAACCACTACACCACCAGGGTTTCCAAGAAAATGACAGCTGAGTTAAATTCAAACACACTCAGAACAAGTGGCAATGAGGATGGGGTGGAATAGTCATCCTTGCCACAGGGAACAAAATGTCTTTTAACTGCCAACTGGCTTACTAATTTCCTAGCTCAGAGAGTCAGCTTGGTCTGGGACAGAACTACTGCTTGCTGGAGGTCTGTTGTGCTTTGCTGTGCCACTGCGTAGTACCTCTGCCTGGATTCCCCACTCTAAATTGTTGGCCCTGCCAGGAACAGCCCGCATTCTCCCTGTCTCCCATTTAACTGAGGATATATTGACAGGACCCAGTGATTCTGACCCCATACCCAGGGGAGTATAGATGCATTTTCTGGAGGACTGCTTACCTCTCCTGAAGAGTCTGGGGGGAGCGACTACAATTGACAACATGAATGAGCACTCTGGAGTTGAGTCAAGGTGAGCTACTGGAATTGTGGAGCTCTGCCCTTCAGGCTATAGACATTAGGAATCAAGGTGAGTTCCCCAGCAAGGAAAGAGGGAGGCTTTCCCCATCCCTGGCACAGTGCAGCTAAATGCCTCATGAGCCAATATTGCTGCCCAGAATATTTGGTGCTGGCCCCTCCTAAGAATTGGAGGAATCGGACAAACTTCTGACTAAATGCAAACCCCCTATGGAGGCAGCATGGGCTGCTCTCAGTACTGCTGTGTATCAGCATGCTAAAGCCCTGATGCACCAGTCTCATGGACTAGGAGCTAATCCAAAGGACCCAGCTGAAATTGTGCTGGTAGAGAAAGATCCTGACCCCAGTGAGGTTAACTGGACACCCTGGAGAGGGTATCGGCCACCTACAAGTCTGGTCACTGGAGAGGTAACTATTCATAAGACCAAAACAGGTAGGGGCGACAATGAATTCAAAACTGAAACTCAAATTTATACTATGGTTGAAATTCAAAATTTTCTTAAAGATTTTGTGCAGCAAGTGGGAGAGAAGGGAGTAGACTGGCTATCCCAGGTGTTTAGCACGAGCTCTGAGTTGTTTCTCACTGCAGCTCAAATGGGCCGATTGGCCCATATCTCTAAAGACCCTAAAATTCATAATTTACTTAAAGATCTTGTGGGCCTTTGTGCCAAATTTCTACGAGATACCACTGACCCCAAGCTTCCCCTGTTTTCCCCAATAAGAGAAAAGAGTAAAATCCACAGGGCAAGGGGGAAGAAACTCGCAGGTGATTTAGATAAGGTTTTAGAAACCTCATATGAGGAGGAAGTGGTCACCCAGAAAGAAGAGGTCTCTAAGCAAGTCCCCACAAAAGCCCCCCTACTTTTGACATGGATATTCATTGCCTGGCATAAGGCACATCCTTCCATCACAGTCATAACAGCCAAGGCCAAATGCAAATGGAAAACCTTAGATGAAACTTGTCTCCTGCCACATAAAATCAGAATGGTCCAATGGGTTTATAATTTCTTCAAACATAATTTCTCTGAGGAACCCCTCTTTATCTCTAACTCTGAAGGGGCCTCATTTGATTCAGAATCTACAGAATTCTTCCTACAGGGCACTCCTGCTAATTACAGGGAGGCCCTTCTACATTTTCGTTGAGATTGCTAATACCATCCAAACAGCCCCAGAGAGACAGAATAGATGTGGTTGCACGTCATGAGGAAGATCCACATCCAGATGCCCAAATCCTTCTCATGGCTGGATACCCTAATAGACCTCTGAATCCTCGTTTTCCTACATCATTCTCGACATTGTTTTGCAGCTCCTCCCAGAACCCCACCTCCCTGTCCCAAATTCCAAAGGCAAGGGATGTCCCTCCACTATCCGGCCCAAAGGCCTCTTCCTCCTGATGTTCCTAGTCAAGATGATAGCCAAGACTCAGTATACTAGTAACTCCAGCACATGGACATCCCTAATTACCCTATCTCCAGGCAATCTGAGACCAAGTTAGCTACCTTACAGCAGGCTATCTTGTCCCTAATGAAAGGGAACCCCCATTCGTCGGTAGAGGTGTTGCGTCTGTAACTCAAACCCTGTCTACTCTGGGTCCCTACACTGGGCTGCCCACCACCACTTTCCCAGACTTGAGGGATTGGCAACCCTCTTGACCCCTTCCCTAGGGCAACGGTAGTTCACTGGGAATTATCTCACATCATGGGGACAATGGCCCACTTACTTCTTTAGCCATTTGTTGGGACAAAAATAATACTTAACATTTTACTGCCCTTTTGGACACGGGAGCACAAGTCACTGTAATACCAGGAAATCCCTCTATATTTAAAACAGTACCCTTTTTGATATACAGGGAATAGCTGGAAAGCATCTCACAGACATACAGATTTTAGCAGATGTCTCTATTGGTACCATCTTTCTTAAACAGCTACCAGATATGGTGGCTCCTCTGGCTTTGTCTTTCACCATTACAGGAATGGATGCTCTGATTCGCCATCATGCTTCCTGGTCTAAACCTAAGTTCTTAGCCTTCCTGGTGGGTGCTGTGCACTAGTTTCCCATGAAGCTGCCACCACACCTTAAGACAGAAATTGAGATAATAGCACCAGGCCCAAGTAGCAGCACTTTTGTGGATCTCAGAAAGAGGGCAAGAGTCCCTGTGCTTAGTAGATGTCAGCCACATCCAAAAATGAGCCAGCCCAACAGTCATCAAGGTTACCTCTAAGCCTTCTGATGACATTAGGGTCTCTATGTTACCTGGGAAGACACAAATTGGAAAAATACAATCAGGTGACATCAATGGTCAATATACAGTTAGCACCAACTGGCAATGCCAGACAACAGCAATTAATAAAATGCAAATGCTTGCCCTGGCTATGGTTGTTGGTGGCATTTTGTGTGGCTTGGTTTATTGGATTATTAATAGACCCTATGGGATTAACAATCACCCATGGAGTATGCTGGAACAATACCCAGCTATCCTGCAATTGCACCATAGGATGGCAAGATGGCAACTGTTAGAGGGGCCTGATAGAAGGCCTGTGGCCAGCTGCCACCGGCTCTGGATAATGACCAGGCATTTAGTTCCCTGTACTCAAAATGGGTCCTGTGGAAATGGTGTTTAAAAGAGGCTTAGCTCTCACGAACCATGCAACAAATTCTAAATCAAGGAAGATGGCCATAGACATGTCCTCCTTTTAAGCCCTTATGGCTATGAGACCTGTGCTCCAGTGACCCTTCCATCACTCTCTCTAGCCAAACACTGAGATGTAAAAGCCTCCCTGCAATTGCCTTACAAATGTGCTCAAAATTTATATCTGTTAGGGATGGAGTCCTCTTATGCCTCTGAGTGGGCCACAGCCAAGGCTTTTGCCAAATGTGCCCCAAATGACCTATCCCACGTGACATAGATTTGTACAACGAGTAGCCGTACCTTTATACATGGCTCCATCCTACAAAAAGCCTTCACCTATTACAAGACTGACTTAGACCAGGGTCATGACACCTTTCCCACATAAATTGCTACTTTGGAGGGACATCCACATTCCGTTATCCAGACAAAGCCTCTGAGCATAGCCCCAGAGATGACCACACATCAGACAACTTTGCCCCAGCCCAAGAGGTCACTGTTGGAGATGACCACACCTCAGACAACTTTGCTGCAGACCTCAAAGTCATCATTGGAGATGACAATGCCACAGATGACAGAGCACAGGTCCACAACTTCACTATTAGATGAGACACATCCACCCCAAGGGACCCCCAGTCCAGCTATACTCAGGATGGGTGGCTACCTGGTTGTCCCCGGACCTGACAAACCTTTTTGCAGAACAAAGACCAGGTCCTTGAGCTTTGCTAAAACAAATTTCCCAGAGATGATCCCCTTGAATGGTATTTTGCTGAACTGACAATGTGTTTATCTAATGAGCCCTGCCTCTACAAAGACTCTGCGAAACAGTGAGTAGGTTCCCTTCCTGGTAGCACTAGCAGTTGTCGCACCTCTCTGGCAGGCCAAACAATGTATTAGAAACCAAACCCTATCAGCCCTTCCTTATAATACTCCCTCTCTATCCTGCTTCCCTGCATCCATACCACAAGACCTCCCAGCCTTATGTGCCCTTCTGGGGGTATGACATCTCTTGGCCCCTAGTGAAACCCCATCTCACTCCAAGACCCTTTGACCCCTAACTCCCCTGCTGACCACTGCTTTCCTTTCCTCCACCACCAAAACTAGGTCATCAATGTTCATTACTGGGCACCATAATAAAAAAATAGCGCCCCCCAAACCTTCCCATATCCCCAAACTTTAATCTCCTCTAGTTGGCCGCCCCCTAACTTCACCCATACCCCTCTAACCTATTTGTACAATGGGCAGAATGGGGTACCTTTTCTCTCTAATACAGAAACTGCGGGGTTTGTCACTCGGCCACCTCTTAGTTCCACCTAGCTCTCCAAGCTTATCCTGACAATATCCTCAACTATGCTGAGATTCAGTGGATTAAAGAGCCTACATCTTGGATTACTCTATTAATAAATATTGCATCCACCATAAATACCAATTGTTCAAACCGAGGTCAGTTGGGAGTAGCTGCCACGAGCACTCTGCTACTAATTTGCCCTTGCTTAAATGCTTCCTGGCCCCCGGTTTCCTCAGAACTGTACTACAGGAAGCCACATGGTGCAAGTCAATAATAAATGGGTCAAAGTCCCTGGTCTGCTTGCCAAAGACCCTTCAACCTTCTTCACCATGCAAAACTAAGCATTTGGTATTTACCGTGGTTCCTCCCAATGGGGGTGACATTTCATCCATTTTTCATTGTCTCAACTAGCTCATAAGTTGCCACAGGTATGTGTTTGGAGGAGGAGTCATACAATGCACCATTGTTTCCCTAGGTTCACTCCTACAAATCTATCCCCAAGGAATTATGCCCACTGGGCTGCAACCCCATTCCAAGAAGGCCATAGTTATATCCATCATTTAAGGCATCTCAATATTACTGCAGTTGACTGGAACAAGTGCTGGCATAGCTGCCCTGGTCACCCAAGAGCAAGGGACTGAGGCCAATATACAATTGTCTTCTGCCCTAACTAAACACATTTAGCGCCTTTATGATACTCTCTCCCTCATGCATGAACAGCATGAATATCTGGACCAAATGGTGTTAGACAAGAGACTAGCTTTAGACTACCTATTGGCTCATGAGGGAGGCCTCTGTGCACTAACAGAAGCCACTTGCTATATGTGCATTAACCACTCAGGGAAGGTACAGGCTAATGCATGACAAATGGCCCAAGATGTTCAAATATTTTGTAATAAAATCAAAATCTTCCAACAGATCTCTGTTGCCCCAGATATCTCTGCTTTGTTCTCCTGGTTAGATTCCTCCACATGGGGTCAATGGCTCTGCATGGGTTTCCAAGATTCAGTTTGCATTTTGATTGTACTCATGCTTATTACAGCTGTCATCAAATGTGTGTTTTCCTGGCTGCAACACACCATCCCCATGTTGTTTAACACTTCTGCCACCTAAGCCATACATGTTATCTCCCTACCATCAAATGGTGCCTCAGCATCACACGGTGGATTGTAATATTAGCTAGCCTCCTTCTTAGATGATGCCTACGCCCCTTCCTCACCCTATTGGCTGGTGCATCTAGTTGCCCCAGATAACCATGCTACTGAAAACATCCACATTTTCCACTCCTCAGCTCCCCATAGCTGCCCCACTTTGTTTCCATAGCCACTCTCCCTTATTTACCACTCTTAAGTTTCAAAAGGACCAATGGTCATGTACTCTGTGAAAAATGCCCCCACTCCACCCTCAGACCCTAATAAAGGTTGTGCCTAAGGTCTGCTTTCTCTCTCTCTAACTGTGACCTTCCCATGTGTGCCATGGCTTATAGGCATGCCATGTACCCCAAGGACCTATGAGTAATAAAGTCCTTTATTTCTATTTTTGTGTCTTGTGGTTGAAGCATGACTTTCCATCTGGGACAATATACATAATCTGGGCTGTGGGAGATTACTCCCTGTCTCCTTCCCGCTCGAGGTAACAGCTGAGTTAAAATCGAACACGTTGGGGACAACAATCTGTCTTTTTCCAGGGGAAAAAGGGGACACTTTTCTTCTAGCAGTCTCATTTATTACACAGTCCTACCTTCTGTTGATCTCTCCTTACCCTGAGGCCCATAAAGCAATGAGCGTCCTGTCATGGATTGAATTGTGTCCCCCCAAAATATGTGTATCAGTTTGGCTAGTCTATAATTCCCAGTATTGTGTGATTGTTCACCATCTTGTCATTTGATGTGATTTTCCTATGTGTCGTAAATCCTACCTCTATGATGTTAATGAGGTGAGATAGGCGGCAGTTATGTTAATGAGGTAGGACTCAATCTATAAGATTAGATTGTATCTTGAGCCAATCTCTTTAAAGATACGAAAGAAGCGAGCAGAGAGACTTGGGAACCTCATACTACCAAGAAAGGAGTGCCTGGAGCAGAGAACATCCTTTGGACCTGGGGTTCCTACACAGAGAAGCTCCTAGTCCAGGGAAAGATTGATGACAAGGACCTTCCTCCAGAGCCGACAGAGAGAGAACACCTTCCCCTGGAGCTGACACCCTGAATTTGGATTTCTAGCCTACTAACATAGAGTTTCCAAGGAGCGCCTGGCAGATTCTAGCCTACTAACCCAGTGCCGTCGATTTTGTGACCAAATAAATTTCTCTTTGTTAAAGCCATCAACTTGTGATATTTCTGTTATAGCAGCACTAGATAACTAAGACAGGGCCCGAACACACTTGGTCTCCTTTTATCTCCCTTCAGATACCAGTGATCAGAATTTTCTCTAGTAACATACAGTCCTAAAAAGTGTGAAGTGTAGTGCTGAGATAAAGGAGTTAGGTGTTGATATGTTGCCTCACCTTAGTGAGGACGTGATAGATATGAGGGTACATAAGACCCCTCTAGTGTCTGTGTTCAGCAATTCTGAAGACTTCTGGAGCTACTGGAGGTAAGGGCAGAATGGTGATGTCCACGTGGTTTCTCGTAGACATAGACAGCAGAGATGGGATATGGGGCTCACCCCAGGTTGGCATCTGAAACTACAGCATCAGTGGGCTGTACCCAGGATATTCTGTCACCTTTGATACCCTCCCAACTAGGCTGTTGCTGAAGTGCTTCTGTGATGTGACTAAAAAATTTAGAAAGATAGCGTAGAAGGCAGAAGGGAGGTTGATAAAGATATTCCAACTCAAGTAGAGGCCTGTTCTGATTCCAAGTAATCTCACAAACCCTCTGGATATCAGGACACTGGGTTAGCAGTCAACCTGATACCTTTCCTCTCAGTAGCTATCACTGTCCTCTCTGGCTTCTTTCATCTCACCCAAACCAAATTGATCAAAAGTCATGGGAATCATTCTGAATCTTCTACATCTTGCGTTTAGAGTCTGCTTAGGTTCTAAGAAAATAATTACAATCGAAACCTCAAAGCAACTCTGTTTCTTAGGAATAATCTGCTTGAGAAATAATGAAGAACAAGTGAGCTAATACAAAATCCCATCATTTTAATTCTTAGGATACTGTTTTAGTCACTAAGCAGCATAACTACCTACTCAACAGTTCTAATACTTCAACTGTAATTTTTTTTTCATTCTTTCATTTTTTAATGGGCTTTAGGTGAAAGTTTACAGAGCAAATTAGTTTCTCATTAAACAATTAATACACATATTGTTTTTTGATATTGGTTGCCAACCCCACAACATGTCAACACTCTACCCTTTTCAACCCATTTCCATTCATCCAGCTTTCCTATCCCCTCCTGCCTTCTCATCCTTGCCCCTGGGCTGGTGTGCCCATTTAGTCTTGTATACATGGTTGAACTATTGTTTGTTTTATAGGCCTGTCTAATCTGTGGCTGAAGGGTGCACCACAGGAGTGACTTCAGTACTGAGTTAAAAGTGTGTCCAGGGGCCATACTCTCGGGATTTCTCCAGTCTCTGTCAGACCAGTAAGTCTGGTCTTTTTGTGTGTGTGTATGTGTGAGTTTGAATTTTGTTCTACATTTTTCTCCAGCTCTGTCCAGGACCCTCTGTTGTGATCCCCATCAAAGCAGTCAGTAGTGGTAGCTGGGCACCATCTAGTTGTGCTGGACTCAGTCTGGTGAAGGCTGTGGTAGTTGTGGACCATAGTCCTTTGACTAAATCTTTCCCTTGTGTGTTTGGTTTTCTTCCTTCTCCCTTGCTCCAGACAGGGTGAGACCAGTAGATGTATCTTAGATGGCTGCTCACAACCTTTTAAGACCCCAGGCTTTACTCACCAAAGTAGGATGTACAACATTTTCTTTATAAACTATGTTGTGTCAATTGAGCTAGATGTTCCCCAAGACCATGGCCCCCAGCCCTCATTCCAGTAACTCGGTCCCTCAGAGAGTTTGGATGTGTCTATGAAGCTTCTATGACTTTGCCTTGGTCAAGTTGTGCTGACTCCCCCGGCCCCCGTATTGTGTACTGTCTTACCCTCCATCAAGGTTACCACTTATCTACTGCCTAGTTAGTGTTTCTCCCTCCCTTGTAACCATCAAAGACTTTCTTTTTATGTGTAAACCTTTTCATGAGTTTTTACAGTAGGGGTCTCATACAATATTTTTTTGTGTGTGTGATTGACTAATTTCACTCAGCATAATGCCCTCCAGATTCATCTATGTTGTGAGATGTTTCGAAGATTCATCATTGTTACCGTATTGTACTCCATTGTGTATATATGTCATCGTTTGTTTATCCATTCATCTGTTGATGGGCACCTAGGTTGTTTCCATCTTTTTGCTATTGTGAATAATGCTGCAATGAACATGGGTGTGCATATCTATTCGTGTGATGGCTCTTATTTCTCTAGGATATATTTCTAGGAGTGGGACTGCTAGATCGTATGGTATTTCTGTTTCTAGTTTTTTTTCAATACCATTTTGCATTGCCACCAGCATTCTTAAGAGTGCCAATCTCCCCACACCCTCTCCAACATTTGTTATTTTCTGTTCTTTTGATTCATGCTAGTAATGTCAGGGTGAGACGGTATATCATTGTGGTTTTGATTAGCATTTCTCTAATGGCTAGTGAATGTGAGCCTCAAGTGTCTGTTAGCCACCTGAATGCCTCCCTTGGTGAAGTGTCTGTTCATATCCTTTGCTCATTTTTTAATTGGATTATTTGTCTTTTTGTTGTAGAGGTGCTGGATTTTCCTGCAGATTTTAGAGATTAGACCTTAGTTGGACCTTAGCCAAAATTTTTTTCCCAGCCTGTAGGTTCTCTTTTTACTCTTTTGGTGAAGTCTTTTGATGAATAGCAAAAACGACCCCACTGCCATCAAGTCGATTCCAACTCATAGTGACCCTGTAGGGCAGAGTAGAACTGCCCCATAGGGTTTCCAAGGAGCAACTGGTGGATTTGAACTGCCAACCTTTTTGGTTAGCAGCCATAGCTCTTAATCACTGTGCCACCAGGGCTCCTTTGATGAGTATAGGTGTTCAATTTTTAGAAGACTCACATTCTCTAGCCTATCTTTTGTTGTTTGTGCATTGTTAGTTTTGGTTTATATCCTATTTATGCCATAAATTAGGGCCCTTAGCATTGACCCTATTTTTTCTTCCATGATCTTTATTTTTTGGTGTTATATTTAGGTCTTTGATCCATTTTGAATTAGTTTTTGTGTATGGTGTAAGGTATGGGCCCTGTTTCATTTTTCTTGCAGATGGCCAACCAGTTTTGTCAGCACCATTTGTTAAAAAGACTGTCTTTTCCCCATTTAATGGACTTTGGGCCTTTGCCAAAGATCAGGTGACCATACGGGGATGGATTTACACCTGGGTACTCCATTCTGTTCCATTGGTCAATGTGTCTGTTGTTGTACCAGTACCAGGCTGTTTTGACTACCATAGCAGTAGAGTACGTTCTGAGATCAGGTAGTGCGAGGCCTCCTACTTTGTTCTTCTTCAGTAATGGTTTACTCATCCGGGGCCTCTTTCCTGTCCATATAAAGTTAATGATTAGTTTTTCCATCTCTTTAAAGAATGCTGTTTCATTTGGTTCGGGATTGCATTGCATTTGTAGATTGCTTTGAATAGAATTGACATTTTCACAATGTTGAGCCTACCTATCCATGAGCATAGTATGTTCTTCCATTTATTTGGGTCTCTTTTGGTTTCTTGCAGTAGTGTTTTGTTGTGTTCTTTTTATAGGTCTTTTATGTCCCTGGTCAGATTTATTCCTAAGTATTTTACTTTTTTAGGAGCTATTATAAATGGTATTGTTTTCCGGATTTCCTTTTTGTAATTCTCTTTATTGTGTATAGGAATCCAACCGATTTTTATATGTTTATCTTGGATCCTGCTATTCTTCTGAATCTTTCTATTAGTTCCAGTAGTTTTCTTGTGCAGTCTTTTGGGTTCTTTATATATAGTATCATATCATCCACAAATAGGGATAGTTTTACTTCTTCCTTACCAATTTGGATGTCCTTTCTTTTTCCTGTTCTATTGCTCTAAAAAAAAATTTTTTTTTCTAGCTAGGTCTTTTCATTTTTTTTTTAACATTCAATCCACTCCCCTTACAAACTGAGAAATGAGAGCGATGATACATTGCACCCTCACATCAGGACTTCCATAACCAGCTGCTATGCTGCCTTTTACCTCAGTATTCTTGGTGTCTGAAAATTACTACCTATAAAAGGCCAAAATGAGAATGGAATGGGCAAGCATAGAGAATGTTTCCTACTTAGCTTAAATGCAGAGAGTCACAGAAGAAAGCCTGTAACACACACTTCCCCACAATCTCTGCCCAGGTTACCAGGAAAAGAATACAGACGCCTCAGAAGTCTGTTCCTCTGGGTATCTATACAGATACTTACTTAGAGCTGGTACCATTTGGTTCATCATCATCAGAGGAAGAGGAGTGGGAAGAGCCTGGTCTCAAAGGAGGTGAGGCTTTGGACGTCAGGTAATTAGCAAACTGGGATGCAGAGGAGTCATAACACACAGTCTAATTGGCAAAGGGGCTGTCCTGCAGCATGGGATCCTCAGAAAAAGCAGGAGATTCTCCCAGAGCCTGGGAGGAGAAGAGAAGAGATGAGTTGCTAATGACAGTTGATATTTCATTTTCTGGGCTACTTCATAAGAAAAGCAAAAGACAGAAGAGACAGAAAAGCATTTAACATTTTACCACACTCCAAAATAGTTCCCTCAGAAGTTGTGACATAATGGATAATGCCAGTAGTGAGGATTATTGGGATAAAAAGAATTTACAGAGAATAATAAAAAATAATTCTAACAGTGATATATGGACAAAATCCTTCAGAAGAAGGAAAATGGACAAATCTAGGTCTCCTAGAACCATTCTCTGATATCAAGCTAACCTACCTTCACAAGGCCTCATGATTACTGATTTGGATATTTTCTTTACATACTCTGCCGTTGAGAATGTGACCTAGGTATATATGGCCTTGATATTCTGATAACACTGAATTACCCTAACTGCTTAACTCAGATTATAAAAATTAGGAAGCAACCTTGAGTATATAATGTTAACAAATGTAATCAGATCTCTTAAAGGATACTTACCATTGGCTTTCCAGCAGAGATGGTGCCCATTTGATTTCGTGGAAAGGGAGAATTTCCAAGATGATTATTCTGAAAACCTGAAGTCACAAAAAAGTGCTATGCTTCAGTCCATCCTAATAATTCTACCATGTTACATGCTGCTGGAAACCCTGGTGGCGTAGTGGTTAAGAGCTACAGCCGCTAACCAAAAGGTCAGCAGCTCAAATCCACCAGGTGCTCCTTGGAAACCCTATGGGGCAGTTTTACTCTGTTCTATAGGATCGCTATGAGTCAGCATCAACTCGACAGCAATGGGTTTGTTTTTTTTGTTTGTTCTTTTTTTGTTTGATTGTTATATTCTACTAATTCCATATCATCTGAAAAATTATTATTAACAAATAAATTATGGTTTATTGAATAACTACTTATGTGTCATGCCAGGAACCTTGCATAAATTATCTCATTTAATAATAACCCTATAAGTAGGTATCATATGCCATATTTCATACAAATGTGACCTGCCAAGGTCACAGAGCTAATAAGCAGCAGAGGGTGAATTTAAACTCAGGTGTGACCCCAGAGGGAGGGCTATTTTACATATATCAGATTGCTCTTAGGCCAGAATGGGCATTAGTTCCAGAAGAAGCCAAAACTAAGGAAATGATATTGGACCCTGTCATGGATTGAATTGTGTCCCCCCAAAATAAAAATTTGGCTAGGCCATGATTCCCAGTATTGTGTGATTGTCCACCATTTTATCATCTGATGTGATTTTCATATGTGTTGTAAATCCTGCCTTTTTTTATGATACTAATTTTTTTTAATGAGGTGGGATAGGTGGTAGTTATCTTAATGAGGCAGGACTCAATCTACAAGATTGGACTGTGTCTTGAGCCAATCTCTTTTGAGATATAAAAGAGAAAAGTGAGCAGAGAGACATGGGGGCCTCAAACCACCAAGAAAGCAGTGCCAGGAGCAGAGCTTGTCCTTTGGACCCAGGGTTCCTGCGTGGAGAACCTCCTAGTCCAGGGGAAGATTGATGGTAAGGACTTTCTTCCAGAGCCAACAGAGAAAGCCTTCCCCTGTAACTGATACTCTGAATTTGGATTTCTAGCCTACTAGGCTGTGAGAGAATAAACTTCTATTTGTTAAAGCCATCCACTTGTAGTATTTCCGTTACAACAGCACTAGATGACTAAGACAGACCCTATCTATAAATTTGAGAAAGCAGGGCCTTTTCTTATGTCACCTCTCTTATATGCAAATCAAAAGGAGAATGCCCACCAAACAGGAATGTGTTCTAGGAGGTCAAAACATAAACAAGTGATTCCATTATGGCCCAGGAGTTCCTGAGAGAACAATTCAATTTCGCCTATGGACAGAGAAGCTTGTGGTCACACAAAACCCTTACTTAGAAAGGAGGGACCCACTGGCAGTGAAGAGAGTTTGGTTGTAACTGAATAGGACTCAACTGCTTTCTTGAATTGCCCTATTTTATCTTCTATCCTGGACTGGATATTGGAACACCAGATGTTCGGAAGAAGAAACAATGTAAGAGTGCTTTTTTCATGCACCTTATAATTTGGGAGTCAAACCAGTAACAGAAATCTAAAAAAATACTAAAAAATTCAAGAGAATAAATTCTCAACTTACAGAAAAGAGTAGGTAGGAGAAAGCATTACAGAATATAAAATCTGGAATTAAAAAAAAATAGTTTACTTACATTTTGTGCTATTTTAAAATGATACATGATCATTAGAAAAAATACATAAGGATAGGGAAAAAAAATCATATTGTACCAAGACCCAAAGATATTTTGGTGTGTTTCTTTCCAGTATTTTTTTTTTAGTAAACTTTTTTTGTTGTTGTTAAAGTATAGCTAGTTTATTTTAATATACATATTTTTCTATAGTTGATACCATACTCTATGTACAATTTTTATCCTACTTATAATAATCTAAACAATCTAAATAATTTTGAATGGCTTCATATTTTATCATTACAAACGTACCATAAATTATGTAACTACTTCCACATACCTAACATTTAGGTTATGTCTCAAATTTTGGTATTACAAGTTATGCAGAAAAAAGCATATATGTACATATAATTCTTTTCTGGATTTCAGATTATGCCCTTAGGAAATTTTCCTAAAAATGAGATCATTGGTTCGAAAGGTAACACTAATGCAAAAAGCACTTTAAAAAAAAATGCACAAAAACCACAATGTGATGTCACTACATATCCACCAGAATGGCTAAAATGTAAAAGACTATTAATATCGAGCACTGGCAAGGACGTGGAGTAACTGGAACTTCAGTACATTGCTGGTAGGAGTTTATGTTGGTACAGTTTAGAAAACAGCTTGGCACTTTCTTACAAAGTTAAATATACACTTACCTAGCAATGATACTCCTAAGTATTTACCCAAGAGAAATGAGTACATATATCCACAAGAAGATATGAACAAGAATGTTAAGAGCAGCTTTATTTATAATAGCCCCACAGTAGACATATCAATAAGAGACTGGATAAATTATGGTGCGTTCATACAATGAAATATTACGCAGTAATAAAAAGAACAAAGTACTGATACACACAAAAATGCAGATAAATCTCAAAGACATTATACTGAGTGAAATAAAAGAGACATAAAAGACTATGTATAAATTTTAAGCAGAGGCAAAACTAATCTACGGCAATAGAAGTTAAAATACTGTCTACTTCGGCAGGGGTAGGGCTGACCAAGAAGAGGCTTTTCAATTATCAAGCGCTTTCCAGTGTTATTAAAAAATCCTCTGGAATATAATTTTAAGATCTTCATAATACTTAATGAAATGGAATGTAAGATATTAAAGTCATTTCCAATTTCTCACTATTATAACTAATGTTTTGATAAGGTTGCTGTGAGTTGGAATCAACTCGACAGCAACGGTTTTTTTTTTAAGCATATTTTTACATAAGACTCGGGTTATTTCAAAAGCACATTGTTAGAAGTAGAATTACTAGATCAAAAAAAGGGTATGATTATTTTCATAGATTCTTGACACATAATACTGTTTCTTTCTAAAACAGATGTTTCAAGTTAATTATCATAACCAATGTATGAGAGTGTCCAGTTCATCATACAGCCAAGGTGTTTAGTATTTTCTCCAAAAAAAAAAAAAATCAAGCATTGACGACAATGAACAATATTTGTTTTGTGTAGAAAAATTAGCAAAATTCAATAGAAGAAGTTTAAAATATTTAAACTTTTATCTCTCAGAGACTGTAACTATTACCTCTCCAGGGTATATTTAGCATACCAGACCTCTTTATTCACATGCATGTGCAAAAACACAGAAATCAAGACTTCCAGGCCCTTCAGCCACATTTAGAAACAAAACAGCTCTGCTTTTTAAAAAATTGGATTTGACATTGATTGTCTGAAAAAAGAGTTCTAAATCTAAAAAATGCTTGTAAGTTACTTATTTACAACACCGTATCTATATGGTTGAATAATATCCCACTGTATCAATGTTGCATCATTTACTTATTCATTCTCTACTTATCATTTTTAATGACACACATAATTGAAAAGTCTCCTAAAATAATACAAGCCATATCTTTCTTAAATGTCTCTACCTCTGCACTCACTCTCCTCCCCAAAGCTGATCACTGCTTAAAAAAATTCTTACACTGAGACAACTACTGTGTAAAAACATACACATAAAGGAGACTAGGAAACACTGCAAAACATTTAGGATGGAATTAAGAGCGAATTTTCTATTTTCCACTTTTTAAAATGTAGTTATGTTCTTTTTTTTTTTAGTGAAAACAAAAAGGGACCCCTTGTTATTATGAATAATCATTATCCAAGTCCCAGATTTTATGAAGCTACAAAGGGAAGCAAAAGTCATAATATTAAACAAAATTCACCACTCAATTAAGCACTTAGAAAAAATTTATTTTCCATTTAAACATTCCCTGCTTAACACTAGTATCTCTCCCTACCCAACAGCCAATTTCCTTCTTTGTAAGTTCCTTCCTAATTGTCTGGAGCAAACACCTGAAAGTACAACGCAAATCAACTAAGTGAATTAGTAAGTCTGTAAAAGGGGTCAGCATTACTTAAAGTCAAGCAAAGTGTTGAGGGTCTGTTCATATGCTAGAAGCCACTAACAAACGAAGATCTGATGCAGTTAGTGTTCAAAAGAGAGTGCAAGAGAAAATTAGGAAAGATGATGCAGGAAAGGTACTTGAAAAGAAAAAAACTTGAGTATAAAAAGAATATAAGTCCTTTGAGAAAATAAAGCCTAAGCATACTTTTTATAAAAAACAACTCACTTTATGATCAAGCTATAAACTTAAATGTGAAGTAATGGATGTGAGATCTAGCCATTACAAAATTTTGTTGGAAAAATTATACACCAAATCAAATACTTGATTCATTCTTTACTCATTTAAAAAGTCCATAGAAAGGTTTAGTTCTGGGTAAGATGAAGTAGGCACACTCTACCTGTTCTCACTGAAGGCAGCTGTAAAAACCAGGAGCTGTAATTTGAGGACTCTGAAAATTAAACAGTAGAAGGCAGATTGGGGAAGATCAGAATTCAAAGTGCCACTAAACCAATGATGAGTTTACCATTTCTTTATCCTCCAGTATCCCCGGGTGCAAACACAATGTAACCTGAAACCTGGAAGTGGGTGTTGGCATGAACAGAGAGAACCTCAGGAGAAATTTTAGTCTAGTTCTGGCTCATAGAGTGGGAAAACTCAGTGTGTGTAGAAATGTCCCGTTTTTCTTTCTTTTTTTATTTTGTTCTCTTGTGTGCCAGCTCCAAAGTGACAGTCTTGGCAATGAGGGACAGCAGGAATTGAAAACTGAATGACGGGAACCCTCCTCTGATCTGGGGAGCAGTGGTCCCAAGAGGGTAGGGTGAACCCCGGATGTTTTTTACTCCTGCTGCTCGGTCCCACACATGGGTGCAGGCATGGGAAGTGCATGGAAGAGTTGGGTAATTAAAGCCCTGAATTTATGGCACAGGCTCTAAAAAAGGGCAGCCCAACAAACCTCCCCTCAGAAGTACTGAGGAGATCATGTAAAGGGAGGAGCTTGAAAAACGACACCAAAAAGTTCTTTATGGAATCTCGGATTCACCCCAGAGCTGCATTGCACATGCATGGATCTGACCCTGAACAGCAGACCACAGACTCTGAGAACTGAACCAAAAGATAGACCACTGCCCAAGACCTAGACTGGCTACCGGGTGGCATACACACAAGAAAGATCCAAATACGTTTGCAAAAGCTTTGAAACAGCACTATGGAATACTATGCACCGATAAAGTACAATGATGAATCCGTGAAATATTTCATTTTGTAACATGGAGGAATCTGGAAGGCGTTATGCTGAGTGAAATTAGTCAGTTGCAAAAGGACAAATATTGTATGAGACCACTATTATAAGAACTCAAAAAATAGTTTAAACAGAGAAGAAATATTCCTTGATGGTTACGAGAGTGGGGAGGGAGGGAGAAAGAGGGGTTTTCACTAATTAGATAGTAGATAAGAACTATTTTAGGGGAAGGGAAAGACAACACACAATACAGGAGAGGTCAGCACAACTGGAGTAAACAAAAAGCAAAGAAGTTTCCTGAACAACCTGAACGCTTTGAAGGTCAGCATTGCAGGGGCGGAGTTTTGGGGACCATGGTTTCCAGGGACATCTAAGTCAATTGGCATAATAAAATCTATTAAGAAAACATTCTGCATCCCACTTTGGAGAGTGGTGTCTGGGGTCTTAAACACTAGCAAGTGGCCATCTAAGATGCATCAACTGGTCTCAACCCACCTAGAGCAAAGGAGAATGAAGAACACCAAAGACACAAGGCAATTATGAGCCCAAGAGACAGGAAGGGCCACATAAACCAGAGACTACAACAGCATGAGACCAGAAGAACTAGATGGTGCCCGGCTATGTGACTGCCCCGACAGGGAGCATAACAGAGAACCCCTGACAGAGCAGGAGAGCAGCGGGACGCAGACCACAAATTCTCATAAAAAGACCAGACTTAATGGTCTGATTGAGACTAGAAGGACCCCAGAGGTCATGGTCCCCAGACCTTCTGTTAGCCCAAGACAAGAACCATTCCCAAAGCTTTCAGACAGGGATTGGACTGGACTATGGAATAGAAAATGATACTAGTGAAGAGCGAGCTTCTTGGATCAAGTAGACATATGAGACTATGTGGGCAGCTTCTGTCTGGAGAGAAGATGAGGGGGCAGAGGGCGTTAGAAGCTGGTTAAATGGACACGAAAATAGAGAGTGGAGGGAAGGAGTGTGCTGTCTCATTAGAGGAGAGCAACTAGGGCTATATAGCAAGGTGCAAGTAAATTTTTGTATGAGAGGCTGACTTGGTTTGTAAACTTTCACTTAGAGCACAATAAAAATTTTTTTAAAAAAAGCTTTGAGGAGGGGGGCCAAGATGGCTGACTAGGTAGACACTACCTCGGATCCCTCTTGCAACAAAGACTCGGAAAAAACAAGTGAATCGATCACATACATGACAATCTACGAACCCTGACCAACAAACACAGATTTAAAGAGTTGACCTGAGTGACAGAGACGGAGGATGAACAACTACGGGGAAGCAGAGACTTTCAGAGGCTGGAGCCAGCGTCCCATTCAGGTAACCTTGGCGCCAGGCTTAGGACTGGGTGCAGGGGGGCTGAGCACCATATCCTGTGACGGTGCAAACACGATGCACAGCCCTACCTCCCTGAACTGACACTGGGAGGGGGCCCAGCTGGTCCGTGCGGGTGGCGCCTCGACACGGCTGGCGAGAGAAGTCCCCAGGAGGCAGCGACTGGTTTTGGAGCTGGGAGTGCAGCGTCCCAGCCGGGGAACCTTGACGCTGGGCTTTGGACTGGCAGCGGAGGAACTGTCCGCGGCTTCTGCAGGCCTGACCCTCAGGGGCAATCTCTACCCACCCAGCACACATAGGCGACACGCCCCTTGGGAATCTCAGATAAAATAGTCATCCCAAGGAAGATAAGTAACTTTGTCTATATTCTGGGGTGTTACTCTCTCCTGTTTTTCTGAACCCTCCCCTCCCCTTCCCAGGTGGCTTCATTAACACTGGAATTTCCTGAGCCAGAGGAAGAATGGCTCCGTGACTTTTCTCCCTCCCCCTTTTTTTTTGGTATTTTCCTAACCCATTCTTCCGGCCTGAGAGAAGGAACCACAAAAAACCCAGGGACCAAAAATCCTTCCCGAATTGGACTAAAAACACAGAACCAGCTCCAGCCAAGCATATGTGATCCACAGTTTCGGGCTTTCATCCCTACAGGGAACAAGGTGTCTATTAAAATGCAAAGGCATTTCTGATAGGGATCTGACTGCATTTTTTCTTTTGCTGATTTACTGGAAAGACAAGTTTCCCAGGTCTGATATCTCTGCGTATTCAACAGAGCCCTCACTGACCCACAACACGGAACTGAGGGCTGAAGCTCTCCCCAGATCACCTAGCCTCTTGCCTTAGGGGTCTAAGGAGGGTGACACCTACCAATCTGTAGAGGTACTTGCATTGGGGGCCTAAGGTACAGCTGCAGAGCCCTCCCACCAAGGTGCTTTAGGAATAGAGACACACCTACCTCACTGACACTTGGGGGAAGTTTGTCAGCATCCTGCCCCCCCTGGAGTGTGAACCCCAGCTGCTACTAGAACCTGGTGCACAAAACTATCACCACTACATCTCAAGGTGGTTAGGTGATAGGGTGCAGCACACACTTGATGACCCAAAATCAGATTCTACTCAAGAATAGTGAATGGACTCAGGCATATATATCTGGCAACAGCCCAAACCAGCTGGTAATAGGTCATAAGTAAGTCAAGGGCTACAACAATCAAGACAGCACAATCTAGTAGCCCATCCACGTATATTGAAAGAAAATAAGACAAGATAAGACTCAGTGACCAAATATAGAATAAATCACTACAATATATTAGTGATGGCTTGGAGACAGCAGTCGATATCAAACCACATAAAGAAGCAGACCAAGCCTGCTTCTACAACTCCCCAAAAAAAAGAATCAAAATCTTTCCCAAATGAAGATACAATCCTGGAATTATCAGATACAGAATATAAAAAACTAATTTACAGAATGCTTCAAGACATCAGGGATGACCTCAGAAATGAAATAAGGCAATCTCCAGAAAAAGCCAAGGAACGCACTGATAAAACAGTTGAAGAACTCAAAAAGATTATTCAAGAACATAGTGGAAAAATTAATAAGTTGCAAGAATCCATAGAGAGACAGCATTCAGAAATCCAAAAGATTAACAATAAAATTACAGAATTAGACAATGCAATAGGAAGTCAGAGGAGCAGACTCGAGCAATTAGAATGCAGAGCGGGAAATCTGGAGGAACAGGGAATTGACACCAACATAGCTGAAAAAACATCAGATAAAAGAATTAAAAAAAATGAAGAAACCCTAAGAATCATGTGGGACTCTATCGAGAAGGATAACCTGCGGGTGATTGGAGTCCCAGAACAGGGAGGGAGGACAGAAAACACAGAGAGAATAGTTGAAGATCTGCTGACAGAAAACTTCCCTGACATCATGAAAGACGAAAGGATATCTATCCAAGATGCTCATTGAACCCCATTTAAGATTGATCCAAAAAGAAAAACACCAAGACATATTATCATCAAACTTGCCAAAACCGAAGATAAAGAGAAAATTTTAAAAGCAGCCAGGGATAAAAGAAAGGTCTCCTTCAAGGGAGAATCAATAAGAATAAGTTCAGACTACTCAGCAGAAACCATGCAGTCCAGAAGGCAATGGGATGACATATACAGAGCACTGAAGGAGAAAAACCGCCAGCCAAGGATCATATATCCAGCAAAACTCTCTCTCAAATATGAAGGCGAAATTAAGACATTTACAGATAAACACAAGCTTAGAGAATTTGCAAAAACCAAACCAAAGCTACAAGAAATACTAAAGGAAATTGGTCAGAAAACCAATAACATCAGATACCAGCACAACACAAGGTCACAGAACACAACATCCTGATATCAACTCAAATAGGGAAATCACAAAAACAAATTAAGATTAATTAAAAAAAAAAACGCTTAAAACAGGGAGTCATTGAACTCAATGTGTAAAAGATCAAAATAATCAAAAAGAGGGACTAAATACAGGTGACATAAAACTGCCATATGGAGAGGGATACAAGGCGATACAGGACAATACAAGTTAGGTTTTTACTTAGAAAAATAGGGGTAAATATTAAGGTAACCACAAAGAGGTATAACAACTCCATAACTCAAAATAAAAACCAAGAAAAGCGTAACGACTCAGCAAACATAAAGTCAAATACTATGAAAACGAGGAACACACAATTTACAAAGAAAAACGTCTCAGCACAAAAAAGTAAGTGGAAAAATGAAATTGTCAACAACACACATAAAAAGGCATCAAAATGACAACACAAAACACATAATAAACAAATTTTTTTTTTATAATTACGCTGAATGTAAATGGACTAAATGCACCAATAAAGAGACAGAGAGTCTCAGACTGGATAAAGAAACACGATCCGTATATATGCTGTCTACAAGAGACACACCTTAGACTTAGAGACACAACCAAACTAAAACTCAAAGGGCGGAAAAAAATATATCAAGCAAACAATAAGCAAAAAAGAAGAGGAGTAGCAATATTAATTTCTGACAAAATAGACTTTAACATTAAATCCACCACAAAGGATAAAGAAGGACACTACATAATGATAAAATGGACAGTTGATCAGGAAGATATAACCAGATTAAATATTTATGCACCCAATGACAGGGCTGCAAGATACATAAATCAAATTTTAACAGAACTGAAAAGTGAGATAGACACCTCCACAATTATAGTAGGAGACTTCAACACACCACTTTCGGAGAAGGACAGGACATCCAGTAAGAAGCTCAATAGAGACACGGAAGACCTAATTACAACAATCAACCAACTTGACCTCATAGACTTATACAGAACTCTCCACCCAACTGCTGCAAAGAATACTTTTTTTTTCTAGAGCACATGCAACACTCTCTAGAATAGACCACATATTAGGTCATAAAACAAACCTTTGCAGAATCCAAAACATCGAAATATTACAAAACATCTTCTCAGACCACAAGGCAATAAAACTAGAGATAAATAACAGAAAAATTAGGGGAAAGAAATCAAATACTTGGAAACTGAACAATACCCTCCTGAAAAAAGACTGGGTTATACAAGACATTAAGGAGGGAATAAGGAAATTCATAGAATGCAACGAGAATGAAAATACTTCCTATCAAAACCTCTGGGACACAGCAAAAGCAGTGCTCAGAGGCCAATTTATATCGATAAATGCACACATACAAAAAGAAGAAAGAGCCAAAATCAGAGAACTGTCCCGACAACTTGAACAAATAGAAAGTGAGCAACAAAAGAATCCATCAGGCACCAGAAGAAAACAAATCATAAAAATTAGAGCTGAACTAAATGAATTAGAGAACAGAAAAACAATTGAAAGAATTAACAAAGCCAAAAGCTGGTTCTTTGAAAAAATTAACAAAATTGATAAACCACTGGCTAGACTGATTAAAGAAATACAGGAAAGGAAACAAATAACCCAAATAAGAAACGAGAAGGGCCACATCACAGCATACCCAACTGAAATTAAAAGAATCATATCAGATTATTATGAAAAATTGTACTCTAACAAATTTGCAAACCTAGAAGAAATGGATGAATTCCTGGAAAAACACTACCTACCTAAACTAACACATTCAGAAGTAGAACAACTAAATAGACCCATAACAAAAAAAGAGATTGAAACGGTAATCAAAAAACTCCCAACGAAAAAAAGCCCTGGCCCGGACGGCTTCACTGCAGAGTTCTACCAAACTTTCAGAGAAGACTTAACACCACTACTACTAAAGGTATTTCAAACCATAGAAAATGACGGAATACTACCCAACTCATTCTATGAAGCCACCATCTCCCTGATACCAAAACCAGGTAAAGACATTACAGAAAAAGAAAATTACAGACCTATATCCCTCCTGAACATAGATGCAAAAATCCTCAACAAAATTCTAGCCAATAGAATTCAACAACATATCAAAAAAATAATTCACCACGATCAAGTGGGATTTATACCAGGTATGCAAGGCTGGTTTAATATCAGAAAATCCATTAATGTAATCCACCATATAAATAAAACAAAAGACAAAAACCACATGATGTTATCAATTGATGCAGAAAAGGCATTTGACAAAGTCCAACACCCATTTATCATACAAACTCTCACCAAAATAGGAATTGAAGGGAAATTCCTCAACATAATAAAGGGCATCATTTTTTTTTTATGCAAGGCAACAGCCAAGATCACTCTAAATGGAGAGAGCCTGAAAGCATTTCCCTTGAGAACGGGAACCAGACAAGGATGCCCTTTATCACCGCTCTTATTCAACATCCTGCTAGAGGTCCTAGCCAGAGCAATTAGGCTAGACAAAGAAATAATGGGCATCGGGATTGGCAAGGAGGAAGTAAAATTATCTCTATTTGCAGATGACATGGTTGTATACACAGAAAACCCTGAGGAATCTTCCAGAAAACTACTGAAACTAATAGAAGAGTTTGGCAGAGTCTCAGGTTATAAGATAAACATACAAAAATCACTTGGCTTCCTCTACATCAACAAAAAGAACATCGAAGAGGAAATCACCAAATCAATACTATTCACAGTAGCCCTCAAGAAGATAAAATACTTAGGAATAAATCTTATCAAAGATGTAAAAGACCTATACAAAGAAAACTACAAAGTACTACTACAAGAAACTAAAAAGGACCTACTTAAGTGGAAAAACATACCTTGCTCATGGATAGGAAGACTTAACATAGCAAACATGTCTATTCTACCAAAAGCCATCTATACATACAATGCACTTCTAATCCAAATTCCAATGTCATTTTTTAATGTGATGGAGAAACAAATCACCAACTTCATATGGAAGGGAAAGAAGCCTCGGATAAGCAAAGCATTACTGAAAAAGAAGAAGAAAGCGGGAGGCCTCACTCTACCTGATTTCAGAACCTATTATACAGCCACAGTAGTCAAAACAGTCTCGTACTGGTACAACAACAGTCACATAGACCAATGGAACAGAATTGAAAACCCAGATATAAATCCATCCACATATGAGCAGCTGATATTTGACAAAGGCCCAGTGGCAGTTAATTGGGGAAAAGAGAGTCTTTTTAACAAATGGTGCTGGCATAACTGGATATCCATTTGCAAAAAAATGAAACAGGACCCATACCTCACACCATGCACAAAAACTAACTCCAAGTGGATCAAAGACCTAAACATAAAGACTAAAACGATAAAGATCATGGAAGAAAAAATAGGGACAACCTTAGGAGCCCTAATACAAGGCATAAACAGAATACAAAACATTACCAAAAATGACGAAGAGAAACCCGATAACTGGGAGCTCCTAAAAATCAAACACCTATGCTCATCTAAAGACTTCACCAAAAGGGTAAAAAGACCACCTACAGACTGGGAAAGAATTTTCAGCTATGACATCTCCGACCAGCGCCTGATCTCTAAAATCTATATGATTCTGTCAAAACTCAACCACAAAAAGACAAACAACCCAATTAAGAAGTGGGCAAAGGGTATGAACACGCACTTCACTAAAGAAGATATTCAGGCAGCTAACAGATACATGAGAAAATGCTCTCGATCATTAGCCGTTAGAGAAATGCAAATTAAAACTACGATGAGATTCTATCTCACTCCAACAAGGCTGGCATTAATCCAAAAAACACAAAATAGTAAATGTTGGAGAGTCTGCGGAGAGATTGGAACTCTTATACACTGCTGGTGGGAATGTAAAATGGTACAACCACTTTGGAAATCTATCTGGCGTTATCTTAAACAGTTAGAAATAGAACTACCATACAACCCAGAAATCCCACTCCTCGGAATATACCCTAGAGAAATAAGAGCCTTCACACGAACAGATATATGCACACCCATGTTTATTGCAGCTCTGTTTACAATAGCAAAAAGCTGGAAGCAACCAAGGTGTCCATCAACGGATGAATGGTTAAATAAATTGTGGTATATTCACAAAATGGCATATTATGCATCGATAAACAACAGTGACGAATCTGTGAAACATTTCATAACATGGAGGAACCTGGAAGGCATTATGCTGAGCGAAATGAGTCAGAGGCAAAAGGACAAATATTGTATAAGACCACTATTATAAGATCTTGAGAAATAGTATAAACTGAGAAGAACACATACTTTTGTGGTTACGAGGAGGGGAGGGAGGGAGGGTGGGAGAGGGTTTTTTACTGATTAGTTAGTAGATAAGAACTGCTTTAGGTGAAGGGAAAGACAATACTCAATACATGGAAGGTCAGTTCAATTGGACTGGACCAGAAGCAAAGAAGTTTCCGGGATAAAATGAATGCTTCAAAGGTCAGCGGAGCAAGGGCGGGGGTTTGGGGACCATGGTTTAAGGGGACTTCTATGTCAATTGGCAAAATAATTCTATTATGAAAACATTCTGTATCCCACTTTGAAATGTGGCGTCTGGGGTCTTAAATGCTAACAAGCGGCCATCTAAGATGCATCAATTGGTCTCAACCCACCCGGATCAAAGGAGAATGAAGAACACCAAGGTCACACAATAACTAAGAGCCCAAGAGACAGAAAGGGCCACATGAACCAGAGACCTACATCATCTTGAGACCAGAAGAACTAGTTGGTGTCCGGCCACAACCGATGACTGCCCTGACAGGGAGCACAACAGAGACCCCCTGAGGGAGCAGGAGAACAGTGGGATGCAGACCCCAAATTCCCACAAAAAGACCATACTTAATGGTCTGACTGAGACTAGAGGAATCCCGGTGGTCATGGTCCCCAAACCTTCTCTTGGGCCAGGACAGGAACCATTCCCGAAGAAACCTCATCAGACATGAAAGGGACTGGACAGTGGGTAGGAGAGAGATGCCGATGAAGAGTGAGCTATTTGTATCAGGTGGACACTTGAGACTGTGTTGGCATCTCCTGTCTGGAGGGGGGATGGGAGGATAGAGAGAGTTGGAAGCTGGCAAAATTGTCACGAGAGACTGGAAGGGCTGACTCATTAGGGGGAGAGCAAGTGGGAGTACGGAGTAAGCTGTATATAAACTTATATGTGACAGTTTGACTTGATTTGTAAACGTTCACTTGAAGCTCAATAAAAGTTAATTTAAAGAAAAAGGAAAAAAAAAAAAAAGCTTTGAAAACTGAACTGACATCATAGTCCATAGAATGTTGATGAGGATTTGTGGCCTGATGGGTCAATTGCCTACTAAAACTAAAGTATCAATATTCTCCATAATATCTACACAAGATCAAGAGTATCATAACATAATACTCAAAATATCCAGGATATAATTCAAAATTACTTGACTGGCAGAACCAGGAAAATCTCAACTAGCATGGAAAAAGACAAACAGACACCAATGCCAAGATGACACAGATACTGGAATTTTCTGACAAAGGCAAAAAGCAGCTATTATAAAAATGCTTGAAAGTAAAGGGAACAATTTTGAAAGAAACAGAAAATCTCAGCAAAGAAATAAAATATATAAAGTACTAAATGGAGTTGAAAACTTCAGTAATGGAAATTAAAATCTACTCATTGGATGGGCCTCCAGAGCAGAGTAGAGATGAGAGAGGAAAGAGTTAGTAAAGTTGAAGATAGATTAATAGAAATTATCCAGTGTGAAAAACAGAGAGAAAAATGTGGGATAATACCAAAAGGTCTAACATTGGTGCCATCAGACTCACAGAAGGAGAGAGAAAGAGTGTAGAGTAAAATAACTATTTGAAGAAATTTTGGTTGAAAATTTTGCAAATTTGGTGAAAGACATAAAGATTCAAGAAGCTCAGCAAAATCCAAACAGAATAAATTCAAAGAAATTCATACCAGATACATTACTGGCAATTTCTATCAAACGTCTAAAGAAGTAACATCAATTACACAAAATCTGTTCCCAAAAAACAGAAAAAGAGGAATATTTTCCAACTTATTTTATAAATCCAGCATTATCCTGATACAAAGCCAGACAAAGACAGCAATATCCTACATGGATGTAAATGTAAAAATTCTCAGTGAAATACAAACAATATCTAAAGGAATAATACACCACAATCAAATGGGATTTGTCTTGGGAATACAAAGCTGGTTCAATATTTAAAAAATCAATCCAAAACGGGCTAAGAAGAAAAACCACATGATCATATTAATATTCGTGGGGGGGTGGATATTGTACAACATACACCATACATTCATGATGAAAACTCTCAACAAACTAGGAAGAGAACCTCCTCAATTTGATAACAAGCATCTATAAAACCTACAGTTAATATCATACTTCATGAAAGACTACATACTTTCTCCAAAGACCAGGGTCAAGACAAGGATATTGACTTTCTGCACACCTATTCAACTTTGTATTGGAAGTCCTATACAGTATAGTAAGTAAAGAGAAAAAAAAAGCATACAGATTGAAAAGGAAGAAATACAACTGCTGCTAGTCACAGACAACATGACCATCTACACAGAAAATCCCAAGAAATCTACCAAATAACTCCCGGAATTAATAAGTGAGTTTAGAATTGTCACGGTATAAAGGTCAGCACACAAAAATCAATCATATTTCTATATGCTAGAATGAACAACTGGAACCTGAAATTAACAAAACAGTATCATTTATATTGTTGTTAGGTGCCGTCGAGTCGGTTCCGACTCATAGCAACCCTATGCACAACAGAATGAAACACTGCCCGGTCCTGCACCATCCTTAAAATCGTTGTTATGCTTGAGCTCATTGTTGAAGCCACTGTGTCAATCCACCTCGTTGAGGGTCTTCCTCTTTTCCGCTGACCCTGTACTCTGCCAAGCATGATGTCCTTCTCCAGGGACTGATCCTTCCTGACAACATGTCCAAAGTATGTAAGATGCAGTCTCGCCATCCTTGCCTCTAAGGAGCATTCTGGCCACACCTCTTCCAAGACATCATTTATATTAGATGCCCAAATATGAAATGTTTTGGATGCTGTTGAGTTGATTCTGACTCATAGCAACCCCATGTGACAGAGTAGAACTGCCCTATAGGGTTTTCCCAGCTGTAATCTTTACTGAAGCAGATTTCCTCTCAGAGCTGCTGGGTAGGTTTGAACCACCAAACTTTCAGCTAGCAGCCGAGCACTTAACCATTGCTTGGCTCCTTAAATATGAAATATCTAACAAAACACATACAGAACTTGTATACTAAAAACTACACACACAACACTGATGACAGAAACTAAAGGTAACCTAAATAAATGGAGAGGCATAGTGTATCCATGGATTGGAAGACTTAACCAATTGGTCTATACATTTAACACAATTTCAATCAAAATTGCAGCAGAATAATTTTGCAGATACAGATAAGATTATTCTAAATTTATATTGAAAGGCAAAGGACTACAATACCTAAAACAATTCCAACTTTAAGACTTACCATACCATACCAAAACTTGGTGACCCCAAGTGTTTCAGAGTAGAACTGCACTCCATAGGGTTTTCATGGCTATGACCAGGGTCACTATGAGTCAGAATTGACTTGACAGCAACAGGTTTGGGTTTTTTTGACCTTTCAGAAGCAGATTGCCAGGACTTTCTTTCAGTGTGCTTCTGGGTGGCTTCAAGCCACCAACTTTTCAGTTAGCAGCCCAACATTTAACTATTTGTGCCACCCAAGGACTAATGCTATAAAGCTACAGTAGTCAAGACAGTGTGCTACGGACAACCCTATTTAAAAATAGGCAAAAAAACTGTTCTTGAACAGACCGTTCATCAAAAAGGATATATGGATACCAAATAAGCACAAGAAAAAAATGTTCATCATTATCATTTAAAAAATGAAAATTACAACTATGATGATCTACCACTAAAAACTTATTACAATGGATTAAAAAAATATTGACAATAACAAGTGCTGCTGAGGAATGGTATGGCCACTCCAGAATATGGTCTGGCAGTTTCTTATAAAGTTATACATACACTTACCACATGACAATGTTTCACTGCTATTTATAAGGTTTTCATTGGCTAATTCTAGATTGCCGAGTCCTTCTTCCTGGTCTGTCTTAGTCTGGAAGCTCAGCTGAAACCTGTCTGCCATGGGTGACCCTGATCGTATTTGAATACCAGTGGCATACCTTCCAGCATCACAGTAACACACAAGCCCCCACAGTACGACAAACTGACAGCCAGTGAAAACCTTATGAATAGCAGTGAAACATTGTCTGATATAGTGCTGGAAGATTAGTCCCTCAGGTTGGAAGGCACTCAAAATACAAATGGGGAAGAACTGTCTCCTCAAAGTAGAGTCGACCTTAATGATGTGGATGGAATCAAGCTTTCCGAACCTTCATTTGCTGATGTGGCATGACTCAGAATGAGAAGAAACAGCTGTTAACATCCATTGATAATCAGAATATAGAATGTACCAATATGAATCTAGGAAAATTGGAAATCATCAAAAATGAAATGGAACACATAAAAATTGATATCCTGGGCATTAGTGAGCTGAAATGGACTGGTATTGGTCATTTTGAATCAAACAATCTATGGTTTACTATGCCAGGAACGAGAACTTGAAGAGGAATGGCATTGCATTCATTGTCAAAAAGAACATTTCAAGAACTATCCTGAAGTACAAAGCTGTCTGTGATAGGATAATATCCATATGCCTACAAGGAAGACCAGTTAATACAACTATTATTCAAATTTATGTACCAACCACTAAGGTCAAAGACGAGGAAATTGAAGGTTTTTGCCAACTTCTGCAGTCTGAAATTGATCAAACATGCAGTCAAGATGCATTGATAATTACTGGTGATTGGAGTGTGAAAGTAGGTAACAAAGAAGGATCAATAGTTGGAAAATAGGACCTTGGTGGCAGAAACGATGTCTGAGATCGCATGATTGAATTTTGCAAGACCAATGACTTCTTTATTGCAAATACCTTTTTTCACCAACATAAATGACAACTATACACATGGACCTTGCCAGATGGCATACGCAGGAATCAAATCAACTGCATCTGTGGGAAGACAAATGGAAAAGCTCAATATCATCAGTCAGAACAAGGCCAGAGCCTGACTGCGGATCAGACCATCAATTAGTCATATGCAAGTTCAAGTTGAAGCTGAAGAAAATTAGACCAAGTCCACGAGAGCCGAAGTATTACTTTAAGTATATCCCACCTGAATTTAGAGACCATCACAAGAATAGATTTGACGTGTTGAACACTAATGACCAAAGACCAGATGAGTTGTGGAATGACATCAACGTCATCATACATGAAGAAAGCAATAGGTCATTAAAAAGACAGAAAAGACCTAAACAGATATCAGAAGAGACTCTGAAACTTGCTCTTGAATGTCGAGTAGCTCAAGCAAAAAGAAGAAATGGTTAAGTAAAAGAAATGAAGAGAAGATTTCAAAGGGTGGCTCCAGAGGACAAAGTAAAGCATTATGATGACATGTGCAAAGACCTGGAGATAGAAAACCAGAAGGGAAGAATGCCTTCTGGCCACATTGTCCTGGAGCAAGCCGGAATCTGTGTGGTCCAGGTTGTCTTCCAACCAGCGTTTGGTTCCCTGGTAGTTAAACTTGCCCCCTCCGGAAGCAAAGAACAGGATGTTGTATGTGGCGTGGGGGCGTTTGTAGGTGTAGAGCCTGGAGAAAAGCTGGGCGAGCTCCAGCAGCACGGAGATACCACTCCCATTGGAGTCTGTGCCGTGGGACAAGCTGAAAGAACTGAAGAAAAAATTCAAGCATCGAGCTGCAATACTGAAGGAAAATATTAAACGACGCAGAAAGCGTCAAAAGAAGATGGAAGGAATACACACAGTCACTATACCAAAACGAATTGGTCGACGTTCAGCCATTTCATGATGTACCATATGATCAGGAACCAATGGCACTGAAGGAAGAAGTCCAAGCTGCACTGAAGGCATTGGTGAAAAACAAGGATCTGGGAATTGACGGAATACCAATTGAGATGTTTCAATAAATGGATGCGGTGCTGAAAGTTCTCACTGATCTATCCTAAGAAATTTGGAAGACAGCTACCTGGCCAACTGACTGGAAGATATCCATATGTGATGCATATTCCCAAGAAAGGCGATCCAATCAAATGTGGAAATTATAGAACAGTATCACTAATATCACATGCAAACAAAATTTTGCTGATGATCACCCAAAAGCAGCTGCAGCAGTATATCCACAGGGAAATTCCAGAAATTCAAGCTGGATTTAGAGGAGGATGTGGAACCAGGGATATCATTGTTGATGTCAGATGGATTCTGGCTGAAAGCAGAGAATACCAGAAAGATGTCTACCTGTGTTTTACTGACTACGCAAAGGCATTTGACTATGTGGATCATAACAAATTATGGATAACATTGTGGAGAATGGGAATACCGGAACACTTAATTGTGCTCATGAGGAATCTGTACATGGATCAAGAGGCAGTTGTTGGCACAGAACAAGGGGATACTGCATGGTTTAAAATCAGGAAAGGTGTTCGTCAGGCTTGTATCCTTTCACCATACTTATTCAACCTGTATGTTGAGTAAATAATTTGAGAAGCTGGACTATATGAAGAAGAAGGGGGCATTAGGATTGGAGGAAGACTCACTAACAACCTGCATTATGCAGATGACACAACCTTGCTTGCTGAAACTGAAGAGGACTTGAAGCACTTACTGATGAAGATCAAACAACACAGCCTTCAGTATGGATTACACCTCACCATAAAGAAAACAAAAATCTTCACAACTGGACCAATAAGCAACATCATGATAAATGGAGAAAAGCTTGAAGTTGTCAAGGATTTCATTTTACTTGGATCCACAATCAACATCCATGGAAGCAGCAGTCAAGAAATCAAAAGACGCATTGCATTCGGCAAATCAGCTGTTAAGAGATCTCTTTAAAGTGCTAAAAAGCAAAGATGTCACCTTGAGGTCTAAGGTGCTCCTGACCCAAGCCGTGGTGTTTTCAATCACTTCATACCCATGCGAAAGCTGGACAGTGAATAAGGAAGACTGAAGAAGAATTTACGCCTTTGAATTGTGGTGTTGGCGAAGAGTATTGAATGTGATGCCAAAAGAACAAACAAATCTGTCTTGGAAGAAGTATGACTAGAAGGCTCCTTAGAAACAAGGGTGACGAGACTATGTCTCACATACTTTGGACATGTTGCCAGGAGGGATCAGTCCCTGCAGAAGGACATCATGCTTGGTAGAGGCTCAGCAAAAAAGAGAAAGACCTTCAACAAGATGGATTGACACAGTGGCTGCAACAATGGGCTCAAGCAAGACAACTATGAGGATGGCTCAGGACTGCTCAGTGTTTCGTTCTGTTGTACATAAGGTCGCTATGAGTCAGAACCAACTTGAGGGCACCTAACAACACCACCACCACCATATGACTTAGAAATCCCACCCCTAGGTATTTACGCTAGAGAAATAAAAAACTACATTCTAATAAAAACCTATGCAGAAATGTTTATAGCATCTCTATTCATAATCACCAAAAATTGGAAACGACCCAAATATTCTTTAAGGGTTGAATAGACAAACAAATGGTGATATGTCTATACAATTAAATACTAGTCAGCAATAAAAAGAAATGAACTATTGATACACACAATAACTTGGATGAATCTCAAAGGCACTATGCTGAATGAAAGAAGCCAGTCTCAAAATATTATATATTGTAAGATTCTCTAAAAGACAGAAATATAGTGACAGAGACTGGTGGTTACCAGAGGTTAGGGTTGGTGTTGGACATGATTACCAAGGAATAGTACAGAGAAATTTTTTTAGTACGACAACTCTTTTGTATCCTGTGGTTACATAAGTCTATTCCCATTGCTGTCAAGTCTATACATGTGTTAAAAATTCATAGATGCATACACAGATATACACAAAAGTCAAGTTTACTATATGTTAACTTAAACAATAATATTGAAAAGAAAAGTCACAGGGTTACAAGTATAAATTAAATTGTTAAAAATAAAAATAATTTATTCTCATAATTTTTAGTTTTATTTCACAACATAAAGTCCCAGTCAAGCCCATTGTTCGCTATTAACGATGAAATGTTGATTCTTGTTTTATGTGGACTCACTTCAAATAGTCTTTTTTTCATTACCCATTATCCACTAAGCAGGATCTCTCTTATGTTAAAATAGGCATTGAAAAAAAAAAGACTAGAAGGATACATGCTAGAGTGTTAAGTGTAGCAAGTTGTTTCTGGGTAGTGAGATTATAGGGACTTATTTTCATTATTTTCTAAATTTTCCAGAATAAACGTATTTTACTTTGATAATCAGAAGAAAAAAGGTAAAGAATCCTTTAAATTTGGGCCTAGTAATTTTGTTTTGTTTTGTTTTAGGTGAAAGTTTACAGCTCATTAGTTTCTCATACAAAAATTCATACACACATTGTTATGTGACCCTAGTTGCTCTTCCTATGTGACCAAACATTCCTCCTTTCCACCCTGGATTTTCCATGTCCATTCAGCCAGCTCCCATCCCTTTCTGCCTTCTCATCTCGCCTTCAGACAGGAGTTGCCCATTTAGTCTCGTGTATCTACTTGAAGTAAGAAGCACACTCTTCACAAGTATCATTTTATGTCTTATAGTCTAGTCTATTTTTTGTCTGAAGAGTTGGCTTCAGGAATGGTTTTAGTTCTGGGTTAACAGAGAGTCCAGGGGCCATGTCTTCTGGGGTTCCTCCAGTCTCAGTTAGACCATTAAGTCTGGTCTTTCCTAGTAATGTTTTTTAAAGGAAACATTGGAGTTCTAGTCTCTAAGCATGGAGAAGACAAGCAGCTAGGAAGAGAGAAGTTAGGGATCACAGAGAAGATCAGGAGATTTGTTACTGATGCCAGAGAAGGTAAGAAAACTAGCAGCTCTCAAGAAGAAGGAAGCTAGCTCACCTGAGACTGTTTGAAAACATCCTTCCCAACTGCATCCAGGCTTGAGGGATCTTTGATGAAATTAACATACTCAGAAACAGCTTTGATCACCACATGACAGGGAGGAAGAACCAACTGATGAGCTGCCTAGAGGAAAGGCAATATAAGCAAGGGATACTGACATCAAAAATGGATCACTAAGAAAAAAGGTGAGATGGGGGTGAGATATAGAACTCAAATTCAGTAAATTCACTGAAAGAGAGTTAAAAACCTTTTCTTTAAAAATAGGGATTCCTCCTCCTTATTCTCACTACAGAATACTTAGAAAAGACCGTTAAGGTATGAAGAAACGGATCACCACCATTCTATGTCACTGCTATAATTAATCTTTTTTTTTGTGAGACATTTTGGCTGCTTCCAGTTTTCTGTTATTAAAAGTAATGTTGTAATGTGTGGACCGTGTTTGGATCCTTATTTGAGCTAACCACAAAAAAGCCTTTTTGAAATAATCAAGAAAATCTGACCATGGACTAGTATTAAAATGACACGAAAGAATTATCAACCATTTTGTTAGGTGTCATAATGGCATTGTGCTTATGTAAGAAAATGCCCGTATCTTTTAGAGATGCATATTGAAGTATATTCGTGCCATGGTGGGCAGTGGTTAAGCACTTGGCTGCTCACTAAAAAGTTGACAGTTCGAACCCACCAGCTTCTTTATGGGAGAAGGATGTGGCAGTCTGCTTCTTTAAAGATTTACAGCCTTGGAAACTCTATGGGGCAGTTCTATTCTGTCCTATGGGATCGCTATGAGTCAGAATCGACTTGACAGTAGTGGGTTTTTTTTTGTTTTGTTTTGTTATTGAAGTATATGGGAGTAAAATGGCTTAAGGTCTGGCATTTGCTTTAAAATACATCAACAATAACAAAACCAGTAAGTGTGGCAAAATCTTGACAAGTGTTGGATCTGGAAGATTTTTTTTTAATTTCTTTAAAATTCTGTGATGAAATACATATATGATTTTTTGTCCACTTTCCAATTATTTATTTAATTTCAAACTTCCTAGAACTATAATTATTGAATCAAAGGTTATAAACTTCTTAAAGGTTTTTGATATAAAATTGTTTTTCAAAAAAAGCTGTACCATTCATTACTTCCATGAATATTTATTGCCTGCTATGTACCTATGAAACCCTGGTGGTGTAGTGGTTAAGAGCTACGTCTGCTAACCAAAAGGTCAGCAGTTCGAATCCACCAGGAACTCCTTGGAAACTCTATGGAGGCTGTTCTACTCTGTCCTATAGGGTCACTTTGAGTCTGAATCGACTTGATGGCAATGGGTATGTTTTTTTTTTTTTTAATGTACCAGGCACTGTCCTAGGCACCAGAGATAAAACAGTGAACATGACAGGCAAAAATCTCTGCCCTCATAGGAACTTAAATATAGTGTAGGTGTGTTAGGATAGGGTAGGTGGAGTCAAGCAAAAATATAAGTAAAAAAAAAATTTTTATAGTGTCCTAGATGGTGATAAGAGCTATGGACAAAAACTAACTAGAGAAGGGGCTAGGAGATGCAAGTGTGTGAGTGTGTGTGTGTGTAATTTTAAATAGGATGGTCAGGAAAGGCCTCAATGAGAAAATGACATTTGATAAAAACTATGGGAGAGATGAAATAGCCATGCAGGAAGAAAAAGCATTTCAAGTAGAGGGAATAGTAAGTGCAAAGGTTCTGAGAGCAAAAGAAAAAGGAAGACGAGATCGAATGTAACGGGGGGCTAGACAGAATAGGGCTTCATAGGCCATGGTAAGGACTGGTCTTTTACTCTTAGTGACATAAAAAGCCATTGAAGGAATCTGAACAGAGAAGTGGCATGAACTGAGTCAGCTTTTTTTTTTAACTGTACTTTAGATGGAGGTTTACAGAACAAACTAGTTTCTCATTAAACGGTTAGTACACGTATTGTTTTATGACATTGGTTAACAACCCCATGACATGTGAACACTCTCCCTTCTCAACCTTGAGTTCCCTATTACCAACTTTCCTTCCTCTCCTGCCTTCTAGTCCTTGCCCCTGGGCTGCTGTGCCCCTTTAGTCTCGTACTGTTTTATGGGCCTAATTTTTGGCTGAGGGGTGAACCTTGGGAGTGACTTCATTACTGAGCTAAAAGAGTGTCCTGGGGCCATACTCTCGGGGTTTCTCTAGTCTCTGTCAGACCAGTAAATCTGTCTTTTTTGTGAGTTAGAATTTTGTTCTACATTTTTCTCCAGCTCTGTCCCGGACCCTCTCTTGTAATCCCTGTCAGAGCAGTCGGTGGTTGTAGCCAGGCACCATCTAGCTGTACTGAAAACAGTCTGGTGGAGGCAGTGGTAGATATGGTCCATTAGTGCTTTTTTCCCTTGTATTTTTTTTTTTATGTTTAGTTTTCTTCATTCTCCCGTGCTCCCTAAGGGGTGAGACCAGTGGAATCTTAGATGGCCGCTTACAGGCTTTACGACCCCAGAGGCTACTGACCAAAGTAGAATGCAGACATTTTCTTTATAAACTATGTTATGCCAATTGAGCTAGATGTTCCCCGAGACCATGATCCCCACAGCCCTCAGCCCAGCAATTTGGTCCCTCAGTGAATTTGGATCTGTTTATGGAGCTACCATGAACTTGCCTTGGACAAGTTGTGCTGGCTTCCCCAGTATTGTGTACTGTCTTACCTTTCACCAAAGTTACCACTTATCTATTGTCTATTTAGTGTTTTTCCATTCGTACTCCTTCCCTCCCTGGTAACCATCAAACATTGTTTCTTTCTGTGTGTAAACCATTTCATGAGTTTTTACAGTAGTGGTCTCATACAATATTTGTCCTTTTATGGTTGACTTATTTCACGCTGCATAATGCCCTCCAGATTCACCCACGTTATGAGATGCTTTGCAGATTCATCATTGTTCTTTATTGTTGTGTAATGCTCTATTGTGTGTATGTACCATAGTTTTTTTATCCATTCATCTGTTGATGGGCATCTAGGTTGTTTCCATCTTTTTGCTATTGTGAACAATGCTGCAATGAACATGGGCGTGCATATGTCTATTTGGGTGACAGCTCTTATTTCTCTAGGATATATTCCTAGGAGTGGGATTGGATTGCTGGATCATATGGTATTTCTATTTCTAGCTTTCTAAGGAAGCACCGTATCATTTTCCACAACAGTTGTATCATTTTGCATTCCCACCAGCAGTGCATTAGAGTTCCGATCTCCCCACAATCTCTCCAACATTTGTTATTTCCTGTTTTTTTTGATTCATGCCAGTAATGCCAGAGTGAGATGGTATCTCATTGTGGTTTTGGTTTGCATTTCTCTAATGGCTAGTGATTGCGAGCATTTCCTCATTTGTCTGTTGGCTGCCTGGATGTCTTCTTTGGTGAAGTGTGTGTTCATTTCCTCTTGCCCACTTTTTAATTGGATTATTTGTCTTTTTGTTGTAGAGGTGTTGGATTTTCCTGTACATTTTAGAAATCAGACCTTCGTCTGATTTGTAATAGCCATTTTTTTTTCCCAGTCTGTTGGTTCTCTTTTTACTCTTTTGGTGAAGTCTTTTAATGAGCATAAGTGTTTAATTTTTAGAAGATCCCAGTTATCTAGCTTATCTTCTGGAGTTTGTATGTTGTTGGTTATGGTTTGTATGGTCTCTATCCTGTTAATGTCGTGTATTAGGGCCTCTAGCATTGATCCTATTTTCTTCTATGTACTTTATACTTTTTGGCTTTATATTTAGGTGTTTGATCCATTTTGAATTAGTTTTTGTGTATGGTGTGAAGTATGGGTCTTATTTCATTTTTTTGTTTTTGTTATTGGTTTTTGCAGGTGGACATCCAATTTTGCCAGCACCATTTTTTTAAAAGACTGTCTTTTCCCCATTTGATGGATTTTGGCTGAGTCTGATGTTGTTTGTTCTCAAACTGAAGGACTCCCTTTAATAATTCTTGTAAGTTTGGTTTGTTTTTTTATATATTCCCTTAGTTTCTGTTTATCTGGAAATGTCCTAATTTCACCATCATATGTGAACAAGAGTTTTGCAGGATATATTATTCTTTGTTGGCAATTTTTTTCTTTCAAGGTTTTATGTATGTCATTCTGTTGCCTTCTTGCCTGCATGGTTTCTGTCGGGCAATCAGAGCTTAGTCATTGTTTCCCCACTGTATGTGATTTTTCATTTTTCTCAAGCTGCTCTCAGGATTCTTTGTCTTTGGTTTTAGCGAGTATGATTATGATATGCTTTGCTGATTCTCTTTTGGGGTCTATCTTATACGGAGTTTGTTGAGCCTCTTGGATGGTCAGCTTTTCATTTTTCATGATGTTAGGGAAGTTTTCTGTCAGCAGTTCTCCAATGATCTCTGTGTTTTCTGTTTTCTTCCCCTGTTCTGGAACTCTGATCACTCACAAATTTTTGCTTTTGATTGTGCCCTATATCATTCTCAGGGTTTCTTCATTTTTTTTTTCATTCACTTTTCTGATTTTTCGTCAAAGTTTTATCCAAGTGTTTGTCTTCAGTTTTGCTGATCCTGTCTTCCATTGTTTCAAACCTGCTCCTCAGCCCATCTATGACACTGTCCATTTCTGAAATCTTGTTTATTTATTGGATTTCTAATTGTTGTTTTTCTATGATTTCTAGTTGTGAATTTACTTTGACATATAATTCCAGTATTATTTTCCTTAATTCTTCCATTTTTTGTCTGTATTTTCCATGAATATGTCTATTTTTTCCTCATTTTTGTCTGCTTTTTGCTTCAATTCTTGGACAGCTCTGAATATTAGAAATTTGAATTCCCTATCAGGTAGTTCTAGTGCCTTTTCTTCTAGTGGAATGTCATCTGGTGTTTTATTTTGGATGCGTACTGGAACCATCCTGTCCTGGCTTTTTAATGTGTTTTGTATTGTCTGCTGCCTTTGGGACATTCAGTAGTTATTTTCTTTGGTTATTGATTTTAGATTTGTTTGCTCCTTCCTGCTTTTTTGTTTTATTTGGTTATGTCTGAGCACATGGGCTGTGTGTTGTTTGTTGTTTACTTGTCTGTGGGCATGATACTTCTCACTTCCTTGTCCAATGGGCCAGTTGCTCAGCTGTGGTGCGGCAGAGCAGGTCCAACTGAAGGGAAGGGGCTGGGATTGGTTTTTTGTGGCACCTACTAGGGCCAACAGGGTGAGCCAGGAATCAGTGCAGGGCAGGTTCCAGTAGGCCATGCCTGTGTTGCTCAGGGGTGTGATATTCAGTGCACGGTGCAGGTAAACAGGAAGGACGGGGGAGGTCGTGGTGTGTGGAGCTAAGATCAGTATGGGAAAGAAGAGAGAGAGGAGAGAGAAGCAAGAGCCAAGAACAATCAAACAAAAAGAAAGACCGCTAAAGGAGCTTATCATTGAATTCAAGAGAAGAGAAACTGAGAAATGGAGAAAAACAAAAAGGAAAAAATAGTAAAGTTTAGAAAAAAAGTAAACTAAAGCCTCCAGGGATCCCACCAGTACAGCCTGGCTAGAAGGGGTTCCCAAGCTGTGAAAAGAAAAAGAAACAAACAAGACAAAACAGAACAAAACAAACAAACAAAAAAGGAAATGCCCCCAGGGATCCCATTGGTGTGCCTGCAGAGACCAAGGAAGTGGCTCCCAAGTCAGGCAGTACAGCCAGGCTAGAAGGGGCTACCAAGCCACAAAAAGAAAACAAACAAAACAAAACAAAAAGGCACCAGGGATCCCACCGAAATGGTGGCATGATCCCGGGAAGCAGTTCCCCAGCTCAGCAGCTCTTCACGACCTTTCAAGAAGAAGCAAAGCTGGCACACGGAGCCAGGTGTTTGAGAGAAAGGAGGGGGAGATGGTGAGAGGCAGGGAGAAAACCAAAAGAAGCAGAAAAAAGCAATACCAACTCTAAAATCTACATGACTCTGCTAAAACTCAACCACAAAAAGACAAACAACCCAATTAAAAAATGGGCAAAGGGTATAAACAGGCACTTCACTAAAGAATACATTCAGGTAGCTAACAGATACATGAGGAAATGCTCACAATCATTAGCCATTAGAGAAATGCAAATCAAAACTACAATGAGATTCCATCTCACTCCAACAAGGCTGGCATTGATCCAAAAAACAAAATAATAAATGTTGGAGAGGCTGTGGAGAGATTGGAACACTTATACACTGCTGGTGGGAATGTCAAATGGTACGACCACTTTGGAAATCGATTTGGCACTCCCTTAAAAAGCTTGAAATAGAACTACCATACGATCCAGCAATCCCACTCCTTGGAATATAGCCTAGAGAAATAAGAGCCTTTACACAAACAGATATATGCATACCCACGTTTATTGCAGCACTGTTCACAATAGCAAAAAGATGGAAGCAACCAAGGTGTCCATCAATGGATGAATGGACAAATAAATTATGGTATATTCATACAATGGAATGCTATGCATCAATAAAGAACAGTGATAAATCTGTGAAACATTTCATAACGTTGAGAAACCTGGAGGGTATTATGCTGAGTGAAATTAGTCAGTTGCAAAAGGACAAATATTGTATAAGACCACTATTATAAGGTCTTGAGAAATAGCTTAAACTGAGAAGGACACATTCTTTTGTGGTTACGACCAGGGAGGGAGGGAGGGTGGGAGAGGGGTATTTACTAAATAGATAGTAGACAAGAACTACTTTAGGTGAAGGGAAGGATAACACTCAACACAGTGGAGGTCAGCACAACTGGACTAAACCAAAGCAAAGAAGTTTCCTGAATAAACTGAATGCTTTGAAGGTCAGTGAAGCAGGGGCAGGGGTTTGGGGACCATGGTTTCAGGGGACATCTAAGTCGATTGGCATAATAAAATCTATTAAGAAAACATTCTGCATCCCACATTGAAGAGTGGTGTCTGGGGTTTTAAATGCTAGCAAGTGGCCATCCAAGATGCATCAGTGAGTCTCAAACCACCTGGATCAAAGGAGGATGAAGAATACCAAGAACACAAGATAATAATGAGCCCAAGAGACAGCAAGGGCTACATGAGCCAGAGACTACATCATCCTGAGATCAGAAGCACTAGATGGTGCCCGGCCACAACTGATAACTACCTTGACAGGGAAAACAACAGAGAACCCCTGAGAGAACAGGAGAACAGTGGGATGCAGACCCCAAATTCTCATTAAAAAACCAGACTTAATGGTCTGACTGAGACTAAAAGGATCTCAGTGATCATGGCCCCCAGACCTTCTGTTGGCCCATGACAGGAACCATTCCTGAAGCCAACTGGTCAGACATGGATTAGACTGGACAGTAGGTTGGAGAGGGATGCTGGTGAGGCGTGAGCTACTTGGTTCAGGTGGACACTTGAGACTACGTTGGCATCTCCTGCCTGGAGAGGAGATGGGAGGGTAGAGGGGCTTAGAAGCTGGCAAAATGGTCATGAAAAGAGGAAGTGGAAGGAGGGAGCGGGCTGTCTCATGGGGGGGAGAGTAATTGGGAATATGTAGCAAGGTTTATATAAGTTTTTACGTGAGAGACTGACTTGATTTGTAAAATTTCACTTAAAGCACAACAAAAATTATTAAAAAAAAAAACCCAAAACCAAAAAAAAAAAAAGCAATACCAGCAACAAACAAATAACACTGATTCTGCTGGCCAGTGTGGGTGGGACAAATTCAAGCAGCACAGTGACTCCTGGCCAAGAAACTGCAGCCGGTGGGAAGCAGTGGAAGGCCCAAGGCGAGGGGTGGGGAGGAAGAAGGATGGGGTTACCAGGTGTTCTATCTTCTGCTGGGAGCTTCATGAAGCTGCTTTCCTGTACTCCCTGTCTGCCAATCTCTCACATGGGTGTGGCGAATCCAAGTGGCACGGACCCTGCTCTTCCTGGCTGGTTGAGCAGCTGCAGCCAGATAGGAAACAGTGGAGGTCAGCAGTAGGGGAGAGAAGGGTGGGGGTGGGAAAGCACATATTGCTAGTTACTGGGTGCTCTGTCTCCTGCTGGTAGCTCTGTGAAGCTGCTTTCCTGTACTCCCTGTCTGCTGATATCCAACAGGAGTCCAAGATGGTGAATCCATGCTGCATTAGCTGATGGGAATCTCCATACGTATCTCTCCTCACTCTCTGTTCTCTGTCGGTTTCTTATTCCATTCTGTGCTTGGCTGAGTTCTTTATCTCTTCATTTGACACTTAGGGTTCCAGGATTGATGTTTGTCTCTGTTTTACTTAATTTTGGGGTTTTTTGCTGTGGAAGGACGGTGTGGTGCTTCTGTCTATAGCACCATGTTGGCTTCCAAGACCCTGAGTCAGTTTTTAAAAGATCACTCTGGCTGTTGTGTTGAAAATAGATGGTAGGGGGTGGGGGTGGGTGCAAGCAGAAGACTAGTTATTAAGTTATTACAATAATCCAGGCAAGAAATGTTGGTGGCATGATCAGGGTGGTAACAGTGAAAATGGTGAGAAGTGGACATATTTTGAAGTGAAACAAATGGTATTTGCAACAGATGAATTGTGGAGCATGAGAAAGAGAGAAAAAAGTCAAGGACAGCTCCCAAGTTTTCTTAGCCTAAGCAACTAGAAAGATGAAGTTGCCATTAACAAAAATGAGGAAGACTGTGGAAGGAACAGGTTTAGGAGAAAGATCAGGCGTTTCCATTTGGACATATTAGTTTGAGATGCCTATTAGATATGTAAATGAAGATGTTCGGTAGGCAGTTAGATATTAGAATCTGAAGCTCCAGAAAGAGGTCAGGGCTGGAGACATAAATTTAGGAGTCATCAGTGGAAAGGTGGCATAGTGGTTAAGTGCTACAGCTGCTGAACAAAAGCTCAGCAGTTCAAATCCACCAGGTGCTCCTTGGCAACCCTGTGGGGGCAGTTCTACTCTGTCCTATAGGGTCGCTATGAGTCTTTGGTTTCTTTTGGTTTAATGGAAAGGTGGTATTTAAAATCATGAGACTGGATGAGATCAATTAAATGGGCAGCGGGTGTGGATAGAAAAGAAAAGGAACCCAAGGATGGAACTCTGGGACACTTCAAAGTTAAGAAGTAGGGAAGAAAAGAAAGCAGAAAAGGAGGCTGAGAAACAGCCGCCAGTGAAGTAGGAAGGAAACCAGAAGAGAGTAGTGTCCATAAAGCCAAGTAAAGAAAGTTTTCTAAGGAAGAGAGAGTGAGAAACTGGGTCAAATGCTGCTGATTGGTCAAGTAAGATGAGAACTGAGAGCAAGCCATTGGATTTGTTAACATGGAGGTCATTAGTGACCTTGTAAAGAGCAATTTCAGCAAAGCTGACTTAAGAGACCCACCACCCACTGTGACTCAAGATAGAAGAGGAGAAAGGACTAGTAAACAGCTCAAGTACAGGTAAATCTTTAGAGGAGTTTGCTATAAGGGAAGAAGAAATATGAAGCAGGTGAGTGAGGTCAAGAGAGTGTTTTTTGTTTTATTTTTTTTAATATGGGTGTATGCTTATATATCTGATGGGAAAGATGCAGTGAAGAGAGGAAAATTGATGACTTAAGAGAAAGAGAGGAGAATTATTGATGTGCTGTCCTTAAGTTGGTAAGAAAGGATGAGCTCTAGTGTATCAGTGCAGGGGTTGGCCTTAGATAGGAACATAGACAGTTAACAGGAGCATGCGGGCAGAGCATGTGTGCACATAGATGCATGTAGGTGAGAAGATGAGGGAGTGGGAGTTTCTGGAAGTTCTCTTCCAATTGCTTCAATTTTCTTAGTGAAATAGGAAGCAAGGTCATAGGTTGAGAGTGAGTAAAGAGGAAGAAGTATGAGAAGTTTGAGGAGAGAGAAGGTATGAAATAGAGTAAAATCTGTGAAAGCCAAAACCTGCGTAAGGCGAAAACCGGTTAGAGAAGAAAAACTAAAATATTTTCCACTAACAGTGAAAGGTAGAAAAGTGGTAAGTGAGACCCTGTCAAAGGCAAAAAACTTGCAAGACCTGGAAAAACAAGGCAGTCTCATCAAGTTCCAGCACTCACAGGTTTCATTGTAGTTGTCTAGAAGAGTGAAAGGACTAGGGAAATATAATATGATCATCAATTTATACTATCGCCAGAAATATATGAGAATATCAGCCTCACCACACCCTTGATAGCAGTGGGTAGACTAATTTTTCAATATTTGGTAAATTTTTAGGTTAAAAAAAATCACCAAAAAACCAAACCCGCTACCTTGGAGTCAATTCCAACTCATAGTTCCCCTATAGGACAGAGTAGAACCACCCCATAGGGTTTCCAAGTCAGTAAATCTTTATGAAAGTAGACTTCCACATCATTCACCCACGGAGTGGCTGGTGGATTTGAAAAGCTGACCTTTTTTTTTGGTTAGCAGCAGAGCGCTTTACCCAATGCACCACCAGGGCTCCTTAAAATCACACTGCTCATTTAATTTGTTCACCTGAGCACTAGTTAGGTTTAACATCTAGTCATATTATTGGCCACTGTATTTCCTCCTTCGTACATTGTCCGCTTATGTCCTTTGCTCATTATTATTTATTGGAGTGTTAGTATTTTTTTTTTCATAGATTTGTATGAATCCCTAAGATACTAAGGCTATTGACCATAACTGTAATTTTTTGTCTGTGAGTATTTGAAATAATTTAAATCTCATGAAAGAAAATTATTCTATCAAAACTCTAACCAACAACAACAACAAAAAAACTCTAACCAAAATCTGATATCCCCTAATGTGTATAGGCAGGAAACTGGGCATGTTACCTTAATTGATACAAGAGGATGCTCTGGTCCCAAGAGGCTCCACCTAAAAGTGGCCAGGTCCTCATCTGGGAGAATGTGGTTACCTATAAAATACATTTGTCATTTATTACCTATATAAATGTTTTATTAGAACCTCCAGGTCATGAAAGGGATCCCAGGAGACAAAATGATCAAACAATTCACGTAGATCTATATCATTAATATAATAAATATGTTGTTATTGTTATGTGTCGTCAAGTTGGTTCTGACTCATAGCAACCCTATGTACAACAGAACAAAACACCACCCAGTCTTGTGACATCCTCACAACTGTTGCTATGTTTGAGCCCATGGTTGCAGCCACCGTGTCAATCCATCCCGTCAAGGGTCTTCCTCTTTTTTGCTGACCCTCTACTTTACCAGGCATGATGTCTTTCTCCAGGGACTGGTCCCTCCTGATAACATGTCCAAAGGATGTGAGATGAAGTCTTGCCATCCTGGCTTCTAAGGAGCACTCTGGCTATACTTCTTCCAAGACAGATTCGTTCATTCTTCTGGCAGTTCATGGTGTATTCAATATTCTTTGCCAACACCATAATTCAAATGCATCTTCTTCTTCAGTTTTCCTAATTCACTGTCCAGCTTTCACAAACATAAGAGGCAACTGAAAATACTATGGCTTGCTTCAGGCGTACCTTAGTCCTCAAAGTGACATTTTTGCTTTTTAACACTTTAAAGAGATCTTTTGCAGATTTGCCCAATGAAATACGCCACTGATTACCTACTATATACCATGTGTACCATCTCTAATCTTTATAATAATTATGCATGGTAGTAGTATTATCTTCATTTTACAGATACGAAAACTGAAGTTTGGACAAGTTTGTACAAGTTGGCCCAAGGTGGCACAGTTATTAAGCGTCCACACCAGGATAAATTGCTAGGACAGCATGACTCCAAAGCCCAGACTATATATCACCTAGTTGTGCTGCCATCAATTACTGACTGCCTAATAAGTGCTGGGTATTTGTAAAAACCACGTGGGGGGGGGGCAGTGTCTGAATTCCTCTAACTTCGCAATTGCGAAGGAGACTCAAGATCAACAGCCCAAGGCTGATTCCTATGAAGTAGGGGTCAGATATGCCTCCTCTCTCCACCGTCTTTACCAATTCTGACACCAATCATCCCTCCCATGGCACTCTCTACTTCACTCTGGGTTCGATAATTCATTGAAATAGCCACAGAGAATACACAGACAATACTCACAATTATTGGGTTTATTAGGGAAGTAACAGTTACAATTCAGGCTCAGGAACACTCAAGATAGAGTTCTTCCATCAGGACAGCCTTTTTCCAGCTGTGCTCACAAGCATATGTTTCCCTGGCCCTTGGCCTCTGCCCAAATGCACTTAGCTTTCTCTCTCCATGGTTTGGAAACCCACCCTGCCATCTGCTGCTGGGTCTCTGCTATCACTTGTTGCTGCCTTTAGTGTTACAGTCCTCTCTCTTTCTGTCTCCTAGTTCCAGAAGCTTCTCAGGGCAGGGATCCTGGATCCAAAGGACATGCTGGCTCCTGGCTGTTCTTCCTTGGTTGTGGTGGGATCTTCTCTTTCCTGCTTCCGGAGTGGCTCATTTCAAGCCCTGCGAGATGCCAAACTGACCAATCCCTTTGGTGGGCCACAACTACCCTATCACACAGTCCCACCCAATCACTTGGGTGGGAGTTACAAGAGCATGGCTAGAAAAGCTGCACAAAAGCAATCCATTACACCTCAGTATTTTATATATTTCATTTCATTTAACCTTATCAATAACACCATGATGTATTACTATTCCCGTTTTACAGACAAAGAAACTAAAACCAGGGAGGTATGACTCCATTGATTTTCCCAAGGTCTAGTTTCAAAATTTGTGCTGACTCCATTAGATTATCAAGCTTAACTTCTCTGGGGTTATAGATTGAAGGTTACACCTGAGACATGATATTAACCTTCATGCTGTCAATACTCAGAAAACCAATGCAAGATAACTCTCTCCAATTTACTCTGAAATACACGTTAAAAAGATAAATTGATGGATGGACAGATATAACATAAAGCAAGTATAGTAAAATGTTAAGGGTAGAGTAAGTCGTAGATATAGGGTCTTCACTGCAAAATTCTTTCAACCTTCCTGTATATTTGGAAAATTTTCATAAAATGTTGGCACAAAAGTAACAAAAAGAAAAATATAATCAACAATTTGTGTTCCTAGTTTAAATTTAGACACTGGGGGAAAACGCTAATGTTTTGAGTGGGGGACCAAAGTTGTCTGGGTCTAGTAAAATATTTGGCCTAGAACAGTACTACGCATAAAACAGTTATGAAATGTAACAACAAAAATATATTTTTTAATCGGAATAATATTCCGGAATATCCTATAGCAATCCATAAGACAAATACACTGAGTTTCAGTGTGGTCTAATCAGAAGCCCAAAAGCCTGCTGAGTTCTCCTCCAGCACAGTGTTTGGCATGTGGACTTTGAGAAGACAAATCACTCATAACAAGCAAAGAGACTGAATCAGTAATAAAAGGTTTCCCAGCAAAGAAAAGTCCAGGAAGAGACAGGTTCACTGGGAAATTCTATTGAACATTTTAGAGAAGAACTGACACCAGTCCTGTTCAAACTCTTCCGAAAAATAGAGGAAGAAGAAATACTCCCTAACTCTTTCTACGAAGCCAGCATTACCCTGGTACCAAGTCCAGTCAAAGACACCATAAATAAACTACAGACCAATATTCCTTAAGAATAAAGATGCCAAAATTTTCCACAAAAGACTAGCAAATGGAATCCAACAGCATATTAAAAGAATTATACAACATGATTAAGTGGGATTTATTCCAGAAATGCAAGACGATTCAACCTTAGAAAATCAATCAATGTAACAGAGGAAACAAACCACATGATCATCTCAATCAATGCAGAAAAGACGTTCAATAAAATACAGCACTCTTTCTTGATATAAATTATTAACAAGACAGGGATAAAAGGAAAGTTCCTCAACATGATTAAGGGCTTTTAGGAAAAACCAACAGCCAGTCTGGTTAAAGATGGAGGCGTAGGCAGACGCATCGTAATGACCCCTAACAACAAACACTCGAGAAACTAAACAAAACAGACACGGATAATGACCTTGGGTCCCAGAACATCAAGGGGAGAGTTGAGGAAACAGAATGAGCACCGATTGGAAGGAAAAAAGGGATTCGTGGAGAGACCACACCCTGCCAGCCAGCATGGCACAGCATGGCCATTTTGGGACAGCATCAAGCAATGACCCAGAGTACGGAGCCCAGGGAAGCAACCTCAAAGAGAACACAGCCAGTGGAAGAGTGGAAGAGATTCTGTGCAAACAACCCTGGAAAGATACAATGAGGTGGGCAGGATGTGTCCTGGGGCAGGGCTCCCCTGAGAGGGTGAATTGAGGGAGTGGCATGGTTTGGAAGCCAGAGAACCACAGGGAAGTGCTTCTAGAACAAAGGGAGACAGACTGAATCATCAGAGCTTAAGGGATGAAGATAGAATAGATAGGTAGTGCATATTTTCAAGTGAGCAAAGGGGAGGAAGAGAAGGGTAGGTGCCAGCTTCAGTCCCTCTGGTAAGTGCAAGAAGGTAGGGAGCTAGGAATTAGTGCAGAGATCGCTTGTCAGTGGTGGCACCTAGCCATTTAGACTGGAGACACTCTGCAAAAATTCAACACTCAGATTGACAACTAGAAGGCACCACCTCCCCTACAACTGGCCATATGAAAACCAACTTCCCCTCCTGTCCTTGTAGGCTTCCCATCACTCCCCACCCTTCCCAGATGCGCTAACGGACACAAACCTCACCTTGCCCTCTTCCACTCCCAGAGGTGCAGAACTGTGCAAACCCTGGCAGGCTTCCCTCCTCCCCTTCCCCTATCCCCTGGCCCCCTCCCTTCCCACCCACAGACCCCTCCCAGCTGAATAGGACTTCACACCCTCTCCTGCTGAACCCTCCCCCCACTGGCTGAGCAAGACACTGTGTCCTGCCTACAGACGCCTAGCTGGCCAAGCAGAACTCTGTGCCCTGCCCAGCTGACCCCTAACTGCCCTGTCAACACCACCCCCTTGGCTGAGTGGGGCTCTGTGCCCTTCTAAGCTAAACCTTTAACTGCCCTGCCAACCACAGCCCCCCAGCCAAGCAGGACTCTCTGCCCTGCCCAGCTGAACCCCTATCTGGTTGAGTAGGGCTCCACACCCTGCCCTGCTTACCCTGCCCCCGCCAAGTGAGACTCCACACCTTGCTCTGCCAACCCCCCAGCTGAACAGGACTCTGCACCCTTCCCAGCCAAACCCTACCCAGCTGAGTGGGACCCTGTGCCCTCTCCTTCCAATCCCTCCCCACTAGCAGGACACTGCACCCTGCCCTGACAACCCCAAGCCAGCCAAGAGGGACTCAGTACCCTTCTCAGCCAACCCCTAACCAGCCAAGTGGGTTGGCATGCCCTGCTAACCCCAGCCCCCTGGATGAGGGGGACTCTGCACACTGCTCGCCTGACCCCTACCTGCCTGAGCAAGACTGCACACCCTGCCAACTCCGCTTCCCTGGCCAAGCAGGACTCTGCACCCTGCTCTGTCAGCCCCCCCCCAGTAGGACTCCGTGCCCTGCCCAGCCAACCTCTACCTGGCTGAGCGTGACTCCATGCCCTGCCCTCTAGACTCCACCCCCCAACCCAGCAGAACTCCATGCCCTTCCCTGCCAACCCCTTCCTGGCCCAGCAGAACTCCATGTCCCTCCATCCCCCCCAGCCAGGTGAGAGCCCAGTGCCCTGCCCAGCTAATCCCTCCCTGGCTAGGCAAGATGTCGCACCCTACTCTGCCAGCTCCCCCCCCTTGAAGCAGGGTTTGATTCCCTGCCCTGAGACCTGGCCTACCTATCCCCAGCTGCACAGGCCTCTGCAGTCTATCCTACCTGCCCCTCCCTGTTTCCCATCCTACACTTCAGGGGTCACACTAATTGCTTGTGCCAATGCAGAGGGAACGCATTATACCTGAACAGCTGTGAAAGAATACTGACCACTCGACACCTGGCAACTCACATCGGGAAAAGGACCTGTCTGTGCACCACCATGCAATCCTCTAAGAGAAGTCATGTGTCCAAGGACATAGGACCCCAGTGTGTGTGCGACCCACCATAACCACCAGTGAGAAGAAAACACACCCAGCCAAATGACAGCACCATACCCATACAAACACCAACCAACTGGCAGCATCATAGTCATACACAGACCAATACTACAAAACAACATTAATTAAAATAATATGTAGGAAGGTAGACAATATAAAGAGGAAGGGAAAAAGCTAAGCCCCAGATACATCAAAACAAAAGCAAAAAAAAAAAAATACAAAAAAGCAGAAAACATAGAATTAATAAAGAAGTATATGGACAAATAGTACCTTAATGCCTTGAAGACAGCAGTCAATTACAAATCATATGAAGAAACAGGACATGATGGCTCAAGCAAATGAGCAAAGTAAAGGAATGGAAAACCTTTCTGAGGAAGAACTGATAATAGAACTACCTGACAAGGAATTCAAAAGACTTATATTTAGGTTCCTCAAAGAGATCAAGAAAGACAGAAAAAAACCTAGAATTCAGGAAAAAAAATACAAGAAAAAAAATGACAAGCTCAATAGACAAATAGAAACTATACAAGTACGACTGGAAATTCAGAAGCTTAACAATAAAATATCAAAAATAAACAACTCTATAGAAGGGCACAGAAGTAGAATTGAATCGAGGGAAGAAAGAATTAGTGAAATAGAGGACAAATCCCTTGATACGGATCTGTTTGAGGAACAGAGAAAAAAAGGAAGAAAAATAAAGAAAGTCTAAAGGTTATGTAGAACACCACCAAAAGGAATAATATATGTATATTATGAACCCCAGAAGAGGAAGAGACAAGAGTACTGAAAAAATTTTGAATACATAGTGGCAGACAACTTCCCAAATATGAAAGATGAGACGATTTCCATCCAAGAAGCTCAACGAACCCCGTAAAGGATAGACGCCAAAAAAAAAAAAAAAAAAAAAAAAAACTCACCAAAACATATCATAATCAAACTTTCCAGAACCAAAGACAAAGAAAGAATATTGAGAGCAGCTGGAGAAAACCATAATATCACTTACAAAGGGGCTTCAATAAGACTAAGTGCTGATTTCTCATCAGAAACCACGCAAGTAAGAAGGCAATGAGATGACATATACAAAGCCCTGAAAAAAAAGAACTGCTGACCAGGAATCCTATATCTAGCAAAACTGTCTTCCCAAAATGAGGGTGAAATTAGGATATTCCCAGAAAAGCAGAAATTAAAAGAATTTGCAACTTCAGACCAGCCCTACAAGAAATATTAAAGGGAGTCCTTTGGCTAGAAAACCAATGACATCAGACAACAACCTAAGATAAGAATACATGGTGGCATCACCCAGAGACCAAGCCAGGTAAAGACTCGAAAAAAGTAAAATAAATCTACAAAACTGATCAAAGGGAACCAGAGACATAATGATGTAAACGACAACAACTTCAAAACAAAAGGAGGAATGAATGATGATGCAGCTATAGAATTTCCATATGGAGAAGAAGTCAAGGTGATCTCAAGATAAAACATACTGGTTTAAATTTAGGGTGATAAATGTAAGTTTTAGAGTAACCACAAAGAAAAGTAATAAATCTACTTACCAAAACAAAAAAGAGGAAAACCAAAAGGATTCAGTAAACACAAAAACAAATGAAAGGAAAAGAAAATTCATATATGAGAGGGACTCAGCACAGAAAGTAAAGAAAAACAAAGAAACCATTAACATCACAAAAAAGTATAACAAAATGGCAGCAGTAAATCCATACCTACCAATAGTCACACAGAATGTAAAAGGATTAAATGCACCAGTCAAGAGTCAGAGAGTGGCAGAATGGATAAAAAATAATGAACAATCAATATGCTGTCTACAAGAGACACATCTTAGATACAAAGACATAAACAGGTTAAAAATCAAAGGATAAAAAATATATACAAAGTCAATAGTAATCAAAAGAGAGGAGTGGCAATATTATATCTGTTAAAATAGGCTTTAAGTCAAAAATCATTATAAGAGACAAAGAAGGATACTCTATAATGATTAAAGGATCAATTCACAAAAGACATAACAACTATAATTATTTATACACCCTATGCCAGAGCTCTAAAATTTATATATATATATATAAACCCTAACAGAATTGAAGACAGAAATAGACAAATCCACAATAATAGTAGGAGATTTTAACACACCACTTTTAACAATCAACAGAACAACCAGAAAGAAAACCAACAAATACACAGGAGACCTAAATAACACTATCAACCAACTGGACCTCACACACCACCTGACAGCAGAACAATACACATTCTTCTCTAATGCACATGGAAAGTTCTCCAGAATAGACCATGTCTTAGATCACAAAGCAAGCCTCAATAAATTTAAGAAGATTGAAATTATACAAAACATCTTGTCTGACCATAACAGCATGGAACTAGAAATAAATAACAGGAAGAACAATGAAAATAAATTAAATATATGGAAAGTAAATAACATATTACTAAAAAATATTGGTTCACAGAAGAAATCAAAAGTGAAATTAAAAAAATTTAGAATCAAATGAGAGGGAAAACACAACATACCAAAACCTATGGGGTGCAGCAAAAGCAGGGCTGAGAGAGAAATTTATGGCAATAGATGTATACACATTAAAAAAGAAGAGAGGTAGAGCCAAGACGTCAGACTAGTCAGGCGCTCTAAGCCATCCCACTGCAACAAAAACCAAAAAAACCAAGTAAAACAGATACAGATGTCAATCCTGGAACCCTGAACCTTAAATGAAGGGATAAAGTATTAGATCAGAAGTCACTGAGGAGAAGAAACTGATAGAAAAAGAGGAACAAATAGAGATATGGAGTGGACGTTCCCACCCAAATAGCATGACTCAGTGTGGCTATCTTGGAATAAAACTAACAACCCCGCACTCAGAAAGGCACCTCCACAGAATTCCCCATAGGAGACAGGCGAATGGAATGGGCACACCCAGGGCAAAGTAAGACCATGTTTGCTGGCTGCAACTCAAGAAGGAGCCCAGACTCTCTCACCCAACAACCACATGAGCATGCTTCTACAACACCCACCTCTCTGGTCAACAGTGGATATAACCCCCACATCTCAGCAAGCCTGACTTCCAGGAACCACAGTAGCAACCCACACTATGGCCCTCCTCCATCCAGCCCCTCTGCCCCTGCCTTCACCCCACTCCTACCTCTCTCCTCCACCATGTTGCCCACAGCTCTGAGAGTACCAGGCCTGGATCCTGGGACCTTCCCCACCATCACTAGACCCCTCCTGCCACCCACTGCAACACTGATGGGACCTGGCCCAGAACGAGGGCCCCTCCCTGCCGGATCCAGACCTCCTCCATCACAGCCCTGGGGGACATGACCCATACCCCAGGCCCCTCCCCACCAGTTCAGGACCCCCCTGCCAACTGCCACGGCCCCACTACAGCCCCCAGCTCACTTCACCTGCAGACAAATGACCCATCTCTACCCCTTTCCCCATTGGACCTACCATGCTGCACCGTATCTAAGCAGCTGACTCTGCAGACCTGGACAAGGTGGTGAGAACTATCATGCCCACAGACAAGCAAGCAACAAGGTATGCCCAGCCCACCTGCCCAGACATAACCAAACAAAACAAAAAGGGGGGATGAAACAAACAAACTTACAATCAACGAATAAAGAAAATAATTACTGAATGTCTTGGAAACAGCATACAATATCAAAACATATTAAAAAACAGGAGAAGATGGCTCCAGCAAGCAACCAGAATAAGGCAGCAGTCAACCTTCCGGCAGAAGAAAAGTCACTGGAATTACATGACTGGAAATTCAAAAGCCTAATATTCAGAGCTTTCCAAGAGATAAGGAAAGAAATCAAGGAAATGCAGACAAAATAATGGAAAACACAGACAAAACCAAACAAACGATAGCCAATATCAAGGAAAATACAAACAAAGCAATGAAATAATGCAGGAAAATAATACAAAAACAAAATGACAAAATAAACAAACAACTAGAAATCATACAAAAACAGCAATTAGAAATCCAAAAGATAAACAGTTTTAAAATGGACAGTGTCATAGAAGGGGTGAGGAGTAGGTTTGAAACAATGGAAGACAAGATCAGTGAAATTGAAGACAAACACTTACATACAACTTCGAGGAAAAATCAGAAAAGAACGATGAAAAATAGAGAAAATCTAAGAACTATGTGGGATAAAATCAAGAGCAAAGCTTTGCACGTAATCGGAGTTCCAGAGCAGGAGGAGAAAATGTAAAACACAGAGAGGACCACTGAAGATTTGCTGACAGGAAATTTCCCAAACATCATGAAAGATGAAAAGCTGACCATCTAGGAAACTCAAGAACCCCATATAGGATAGCTCCCCAAAGAAAGTCACCAAGGTATATCATAATCATGCTTGCCAAAACCAAAAACTAAGAATCCTGAGAGCAGCTCAAGAAACATGAAAAGTCACATAAAAAGAGGAAACAATAAGACTAAGCACTGGTTACTCAGCAGAAATGATTCAGGCAAAAAGGCAATGGGATGATATATATAAAATTTTAAGAGAAAATATTGCCAACCAAGAATAATATATGCTGCAAAACTCTCACTCAAATATGGTGGTGACATAAGGACATTTCCAGATAAACAGAAATTAAAGGAATTTTAAAAACCAAACCAAACTTACCAGAATTATTAAAGGGAGTCCTTCAGCTAGAGAACAAACAACATCAGACAACAACCTGAATCTAGCACACAGGTCAGTATCAACAAAATGCTGACCTAGGCAATGAACTCTGAAGGATAAAATAAAACTAAAAGGTTCAAAACCAGGAACTAGAGAAGTCAATCTGTAAATTACAACAATGTCAGAACAATAAAAAGGGGGAATGACCAGTGTAGGTACAGAACTTTCAAATGGAGAGGAAGTCAAGGCAATATCAAATAAAAAAGACTGGCTCAAACTTAGGAAGATAATGGTAAATTTTAAGGTAACCACAAAGAAAGTTAACATACTCATCAAAATAAAGAAGAAAAACATAAAGTCTCAGTAAACACAAAATCTACAATAACAAAAGAATAAAAAGAAAGTTCACAAACAAAAGTAACTACGAACAGGAGAGTAAAAGGAACAAAGAAAATATCAGCACCACAAAAAAAAAAGCACTGCCAAATGACTGCAATAAACTCATACCTACTGATAATCACACTGGATGTAAATGGCCTAAATGCACCCGTAAAGAGACAGAGAGTAACAGAATGGATTTAAAAAGTGACCCATCAACATGCTGTCTACAAGAGACACATCTTAGACTGAAGACATAAATATATTAAAATCAAAAGATGGAAAAAATATATCAAGCAAACAGCAAGGAAAAAAGTACAGGAGTCAGATAAAATCGACTTTAAGGCAAAATCCACTATAAAAGACAAGGAAGGACGTTATATAATGATTAAAGGGACAATCCACCATGATGACATAGCCATAATTAACATCTATGCACCCAACAACAGGGCTTCAAAATACATAAAACAAACTCTAACAGCGCTGCAAAGAGAGATTGACAATTCCACCTTACTAGGAGGAGGCTTCAACACACCACTCTTGGTAAAGCACAGAATATCTAGAAAGAAACTCAACAAAGATACAGAATATCTAAAGGCCACAATCAACCATCTTGACTTCATTGAAACGTATGGAACACTCCACCCAACAGCAGCAAAGTATACATTCTTTTACAATGCAAATGAAACATTCTCCAGAATAGACCACATCTTAGGCCACAAAGCAACCCTCAACAAAATCCAAAACATTGACATAATACAAAGCATCTTCTCTGATCACAATGCCATAAATCTAGAAATTAATAACTGGAAGAGCAAGGAAAAAAAAGCAAAGCAAATATATGAAAACTAAACAACACCTTGCTTAAAATCCACTGGGTAATAGAATGAATAAAAAAAATTCTAGGATCAAATGAGAATAAAAACACATTATACCAAAACCTTTGGGACACAGCAAAGGCAGTGCTCAGAGGTCAGTTTATAGCAATAGATATACACATCAAAAAAGAAGAAAAGGACAAAATAAAAATGTCAGCTGTACAACATGAATGAAGAGAAAGAGAACAGCAAAAGGAGCCCACAGACACCAGAAGAAAGGAAATAACAAAGATCAGAGCAGGAATAAATGAAACAGAGAATAGAAAAACAATAGAAAGAATCAAATAAACCAAAAGTTGATTCTTTGAAAGAATCAGCAAAATCGACAAACCACTGGCGAAACTGACAAAAGAAAAACAGGAGAAGCAAATAACCAAATAAGAAATGAAATGGGGTACATTACAGCAGATCCAACTGAAATAAAAAGGATCATAGCAGAGTACTCTGTCAAACTGTACTCCAACAAATTTGAAAACCTAGAGGGAATGGACAAATTTCTAGAAACACACTACCTACCTAACTGACACAAACTGGGGTAGAACATCCAAACAGACACATAAGAGATTGAAAAGGTAAAAAAAAAAAAAAACTCCAAACAGAAATAAGTCCTGGCCCAGATGGTTTCCGTGGAGATTCTACCAAACATTCAGGGAAGAACTCAAACCAGTACTACTCAAACTACTTCAGAACATAGAAAAGGATGGGATACTTCTGAATTCATTCTATGAAGGCAGCATAGCCCTGATACTAAAACCAGGCAAAGACAGCACGCACACTAAAAAAAAATACAAATATATCTCATGAACATTGATGCTAAAATTCTCAACGAAATTCTAGCCAATAGGGTTGAGCACCACATAAAAAAATAAATAATACACCACGACCGAGTGGGACTCACACCGGGTATACAATGATGACTCAACATTAGAAAATCAATCAATATAATCCACCAAATAAATAAAGGAAAAGGATCACACGATCATCTCAAGCAATGCAGAAAAGGCATTTGATAAAGTCCAACACCCACTCCTAATAAAAACTCTCGATAATAAAGGGCATCTATACAAAACCAGCAGCCAACATCATTCTCAATGGTGAGGGGCTGAAAATATTCCCCCTGAGAATGGGAACAAACAAGGATGCCCTTTATCACCACTCCTATTTAACACTGAGATGAGAAGTCCTAGCCAGAGCAATAAGACAAGAAAATGAAGAAGATAAAGGGCATCCAAATTTGTTAGGAAGAATTAAAACTATCCCTATTCAGGGATGATATGATGCCATACATAACCAAACCAAACCTGTTGCCGTCGAGTCTATTTCGACTCATAGCAACCCTACAGGACAGGGTAGAACTGCCCCATAGAGTTTCCAAGGAGTGCCTGGTGAATTCAAACTGACAACCCTTAGCAGCCATACATCTTAGCCACTATGCCACCAGTGTTTCTGGTACTATGCAGAGAGAACACAAAAGACTTCACAAGAAAACTACTGGAACTAATAGATTGAGCAAAGTAGCAGGATACAGGATAAACATACAATTGAGAATCCAGATGTAAATCCATCTACCTATGGCCACCTGATCTTTGACAAAGGAACAAAGTCCATTAAATGAAAAGACAGTCTTTTTAACAAATGGTGCTGGCAACATTGGATGTCCACCTGTAAAAAAATGGAATAGGTCTCACACCTCACAAGATACAAAAAACTAATTCAAAGTGGAACAAAGACCTAAACATAAAATAAAAAAGTATAAAGATCATGGGAGAAAAAAATAGGGTCAAAACTAGGGGCCCTAATACACGGTATAAACAGCATACCAACCATAATTAACAATATGCAAACACCAGAAGATAAGCTCGATAATGGGGATCTTCTAAAAATTAAACACTTATGCTCAGCAAAAAAGTAAAAAGAGAACCTACAGACTGGGAAAAAATTTTTGGCTATGACATATCCAACTAAGGTCTAATCTCTAAAATCTACAAGAAAATCCAACACCTCTACAACAAAAAGACAAATAATCCTATTAAAAAATGGGCAAAAGATATGAACAGGCACTTCAGCAAAGAAGACATTCAGACGGCTAACAGACACATGAGGAAATGCTCACAACCACTAGTAATTAGAGAAAGGCAAATCAAAACTATAGTGGGATAACATCTCACCCCAGCATTACCAGCATGTATAAAAAAACCCCAGAAAATACCAAATGATGGAGAGGTTGTGGGGAGATTGGAACTCTTAAGCACTGCTAGTGGGAACGCAAAATGGTACAAGTTACAACTGTTTTGGAAAACAATGTGGTGCTTACTTAAAAAGTTAGAAATAGAAATACCATATGATCCAGCAATGCCACTCCTGGGAATGTATCCTAGAGAAATAAGAGCCATCACATGAATAGACATATGCACACCCATATTTGTTGCAGCATTATTCACAATAGCAAAAAGATGGAAACAACTCGAGTGCTCATCAACAGAGGAGTGGATAAAGAAACTATGGTACATACAAGCAACAGAGTATTATGTAATGATAACATAGAACAATGATTAATCTGTGAAACATTTCACAACATGGATGAATCTGGAGGGCATTATGCTGAGTGAAATAAGTCAACTACAAAAAGACAAATATTATATGAGGCCACTATTATAAAAACTCAAGAAAAGGGTTATGCACAGAAAGAAACAATCTTTGATCATTACAAGGGTGAGGGTGGGGAGGGAAAAACACCAACTAGAGAGTAGATAAGTGGTAACTTTGAGGAAGGGTAAGACAGTACACAATACTGGGGAAGTCAGTACAACACAACCAGGGCAACGTCATAGAATCTTCACAGACACATCCAAATGCCCTGAGGGACCTGAGGGACTGAAATGGGCTGAGGCCTGGGGACCATGGTCTCGACTGGAATAACATAGTCTATAAAGAAAATGTTCTACATCGACTGTGGTGAGTAGCATCTGGGGTCTTAAGAGCATGTGAGCGGCCATCTGAGATACGTCTACTGGTCCCATCTCAGCTAGAGCAAAGGAGAATGAAGAAAGCCAAAGACACAAGGAAAAGATAGGTCAAAAGGACTAATGGACCACGATTACTACAACCTCCACCAGACAGAGCCTAGAATAACTAGATGGTTCCTGCTTACCACCATCGACTACTATGGTAGGGATCACAATAGAGGGTCCCGGACAGAGCAGGAGAAAAATGTAGAACAAAATTCAAATTCATAGGCACACACACACACACACACACACACAGACCAGGCTTACTGATCTGACAGAGCCTTGAGAAACTCTGAGAGTATGGCGCCTGGACACCCTTTTAACTCAGTACTGAGTCAGTCCTGAAGTTCACTCTTCAGCCAAAGATTAGATAGTTCTATAAGGCAAACAATAACACATGTGACAAACATGCTTCATAGTTCAATCACATGCATTGGCCTAAGTGGGCACACCACCCCAAAAGCAAAGATGAGAAGGCAGGAAGGGACAGAATAACTGGACAAATGAAAATAGGGAACCCAGGGTGAAGAAGGGGACAGTGTTGACACATCGTGGAGTTAACAACCAATGTCACAAAACAATTTTTGCATTAACTGTTTAATGAGAAACTAATTTGGTGTGGCGCAGGACCAGGCAGTGTTTTGTTTTGTTGTACATAGGGTTGCTATGGGTTGGAACTGACTCGAGGGCACCTAACAACAACAACAATTTGCTGTGTAAACTTTCACCTAAATCACAATAAAAAATAAAAAAAGAAGGTTCAAAATCAGTAACTTAACCTGACAACTTGAACAAATAGAAAAGGAAGAGCAAAAGAAGACCAAAGCTACTAGAAGGAAGGCAAAAGTAAAGATCAGAGCAGAAATAAATGAAATAGAAAAACGGCAGAATCAACAAAATTAGAAGTTGGTTCTTTGAAAGGATGTATAAAATAGACAAACCTCTGGCCAAATTGACAAAAGACAAAAATGAGAACCAAAATAAGGAACGAAATGGTTGACATAATAACAGATTTAACTGAGATAAAGAAGATCATAAAAGAATACTATGAAATACTGTTACTTCAACAAATTTAAAAACATACAAGAAATGGATAGATAAGCAGGGACAAGATGGTGGAACAGTCAGACGCTTCCTGTCGTCCTTCTTACAACAAAGACTCAAAAAAACAAGTGAATCGATTTTATGTTACAATCTAGAAGCCCTGATCATCAAAGCCAAAGCTGAAGAGTCAGACTAAGCAGCAGGGGGAAAGAAAGACAATTCAAAAGCAGCAGAGAAGTACCAGTTGCAAGGTTGCTGGCACCCTCTGGCTGGGTGGCTGTTGCACATGGGCTGAGGTGAGCTGTAGCATTTGGGACCTGTCTCACCATGTTGGGTGAGGCCAGGCAGAGGCAAGTCTACACACACATCCGGAGCCAGATGGAAGTGGCTCTGGACCCGCGAAAGTTATATGCAAGTGTCTAACCTACGGCGCAGGGTCAAAATAACCCCTCCACCACAAAAAAGTACTTGCTTCCCCTCACCTACCCCCCACCCTGTTCCGTTCTGACCCCAGTCTGGCAGTAATCAACAACTGCCATGCCTCCTAAGCCAAAATTCAGGGCTATCCGCACCCACACCAGTATCGTGGCTTTAAAAAATGCCACGCCCCCTAAGCCAGGAACTCAGGGTGGGTCGGGAGGCCCTGCCATTTCATCAAGCCACTGGCATAAGGTGTCCACAGACTTGCAGTGCCCTTCACCCCTGTCTAGACTGTGTGGGCCGATTCAACACCACATGTCCTCATTAGCATGGCATACACCTGAAGCCCATTTTCAACTGCAGTAGCCAAGAGGGAGCTGCAGATTCATGACATTTGACACCACCCTGCCCATTAAGCAGAGCCCTCGCCCACCCACATCATGGGCCTAAGGGCTGGCAGTACCACCCACACCATCTAGCCAACCACAACAAGGGTCTGAAAATAAGTGGAGCCTCCCAGTCCCTACCAGCTGCAATACCACTCCCCACTACATGCTCTGGGGTACAGGGATACACCCTCCACTCAGGCACCTGGGGGCAGCTGTCAGCCCCCTGCCTTGCTCACATAGCCCCCTTCTGCAGCCAGATACCTATGCCTGCTCCAAACACCCCTATACAGCCATGCCCATCTAGGACTGTAGGTGAGAGTCTGTACCACACACTAGGTGACTGACAACATGGACACCTTTGCTTCACCCGCACAAGAAAAGTGAACAGACTCCTGGGCTCACAATCCTAGTAGCTGTTCTAACCACCTGGAGACAGGACATGAGTGCTTCAAAGACACCTATAACCAAAGTAGCTCGCAAGCCCAGCCTACTTGGGCATATCAAAACAAAACAAAAAGTTAGAATATAGTAAACAAACATACAATAAATAAATATAATAACTTATTGATGCCTTGGAGATAACAGTCAATATGAAATCATATAAAGAAGCAGGTCAAGATGGCTCCAGCAAGCGGACAAAGTAAAGAACCAGGAAACCATCCAGAGGAAGATAAGGTCATGGGATTACCTGAGATAGAATTCAAAAGACTAATATACTGAGCACTGCAAGAGGTCAGGAAGGAGATCAGGCAAAACAGACCAAGCCAAGAACACAGAGACAAAGCAATAGAGGAATTCAGGAAAACAATACAAGAACAAAATGACAAATTTAACAGGTTGCTAGAAACCACAGAGAGACAGAAACTAGAAATCTAAAAAATTAACAATAAAATTTTAGAATTAGACAACTCAATAGAAGGTCATAGGAGCAGAATTGAGGCAATGGAAGTCAGAACTAGTGAGAATGAAGAGAAATCTCTTGACACCAATTTATTTGAGGAAAAACCAGAAAAAGAATTAAAAAAAAATGAAGAAAACCTAAAAATTATGTGGGACTCTATCGAGAGGAAAAACCTATGAGTGAGCAGAGTACCAGAATGGGGGGAGGGGGGATAACAGAAAATACAGAGAGGTTTCTTGAAGATTTGCTGTCAGAAAAATCCCCTGATATCATGAAAGACAAAAAGATATCTATTCAAAAAACTCAGTGAACCCCACACAAGGTAGATCTAAAAAGAAAGTCATCAAGACATAACATAATCAAATTTGCCAAAACCAAAGACAAAGATAGAATCTTGAGAGCAGTTAGGGATAAAAGAAAAGTCACCTATAAAGGAGAGTCAATAAGACTAAGCTCTGACTACTCAGAAGAAACCATGCAGGCATGAAGGCAATAGGATGACATATACACAGCCTTGAAGGAAAAAACTGCCAGCCAAGAATTATATATCCAACAAAACTGTCTCTCAAATATGATGGTGAAATTAGGTCATTTCCAGATACACAGAAATTAAGGGAATTTGTAGAAACCAAACCAAAATTACAAGAAATATTAAAGGGAGTCCCCCAGCTAGAGAATCAACAATATCAGATAACAATCCAAGACTAGAACACAGGAAAGATCAACCCAGATAGGGAAGCTGCAAAAACAAAAAGTTAAAAGACTGAAAATAGGGGTATAGAGATGTCAATATGTAAATGATGACAACGTCAAAACAAAAAAGAAGAAATGAACAGTGTAGTCATAGAATTTCCATATGGAGAGGAAGTTAAGGCAATATAAATAAATAAAAGATTGGTTTAAACTTAAAAAAATAAAGGTAAATTTTAAGATAACCACATAGGAAGCTAACAAAACTACCTATCAAAATAAAACAAAAGAAAAACATAAAAACTCAGCAAACACAAAATCAATGATAATGAAGAAGATGAAAAGAAAATACATGAAGAAAAACAACTCAGTGCAGAAAATTAAGTGGAACAAAGAAACTGCCAACACCATCAAAAAATAAAATAAAATACATCAAAATGACAGCAGTAAACTTGTCTTAGGCTGGGTTCTCTAGAGAAGAAAAATCAGTAAAGCATATAAATGTATAGAGAGAGAGAGAGAGAGATTTATATCAAAGAAATGGCTCACATGATTGTAAAGGCTGGAATGTCCCAAGTCCATGGATCAGGGTAGAAGCTTCTCCTTCACACAGCTGCAGGGGCTGGTGAACCCAATATCGGCAGGTCGGGGAGCAAGGCTATTGTTCACAGACTGTGAAGGCTGATGAATCCCAAAGTCAGCAGATAAGCTGATAGCTCAAGTCCCAAGAACTGGAGGTCAGATGAAGAGGAGAGAGCCGCAGCAATCAGAGTGAGCAAAAAACCCAGAATGTCTTATATCTGGATGTAGGCCACACCCCCAGGGAAACTCCCCTTTCAACTGTTTGGCTACTCACAGCAGATTCAATCATGGGAGTGTTCACATATAAAAACACTGAGAATCATGGCCCAGCCAAGCTGACACACAATCTTACCCATCACAAAACTCATACCTATCAATAATTGCACTGAATTTTTGACTAAATGCATGAATAAAGACACAGAATGTGCCAGAATGCCTAAAAAAAACACAATCCATCTATATGCTGCCTACAAAAAACACACCCTCGACACAAAGACACAAACAAAAACACAAAGGATTGGAAAAAAATTATAACGCAAAAAACAACCAAAAAAGAGTACAAGTGGCAATATTAATCTATGACAAAATAGACTTTAATGCAAAAGCCACCATGAAGGATAAGGAAGGACACTACATAATGATTAAAGGGTCAATACACCAGGAGGACATAACCATAATAAATACGTACCCACCCAATGACAGGGCTCCAAAATACATGAAACAACATTGAAAGAGAAAATTGAAAAGAGAAACAGACAACTCCACGATATTAGCAGGAGACTTCAATACACCACTTTTGGTGAAGGACAGAACATCTAGAAAGAAACTTAATAAAGATATGGAAGCTCTAAATGCCACAATCAATCAGCTTGGCCTCATAGACATATACAGAAGACTCCACCAAAAGGCAGCCAAGTATACATTATTTTCCAATGCACATGGAACATTCTCCAGAACAGACCACATTTTAGGCCACAAAGCAAGCCTTAACAGAACTCAAAACATCAAAATATTACAAAGCATCTTTTCTGACCATAGCCGTAAAAGTGGAAATCAATAACAGAAAGAACAAGGAAAAAAAATCAAATACATGGAAACTGAACAACACCTTGCTCAAAAAGTACTGAGTTATAGAAGAAATCAAGGACAGAATAAAGAAATTCATAGAATCAAATGAGAATGAAAACACTTCCTATCAGAACCTTATCAGAACCTTAGAGACACAGCAAAAGCAGTGCTTAGAGGTCAATTTATAGCAATAAATGCACACATACAAAAAGAAGAAAGGGCCAAAATCAAAACATTAACCCTACAACTCGAACAAATAGAAAGAGAGCAGCAAAAGTAGCCCTCAGGCACCAGAAGAAAGGAAATAATAAAGATTAGAGCCAAAATAAATGAACTGGAAATAGAAAAACAATTGAAAGAGCCAAAAAGACCAGAAGTTAGTTCTTTGAAAAGATCAACAATATTGATAAACCATTGGCCAAACTGACAAAAGGAAAACAGGAGAGGAAGCAAATAATCTGAATAAGAAATGTGATAGGCAATATCACAACAGACCCAACTGAAATTAAAAGAATCATAACAGAATACTACAAAAAACTGTACTCCAACAAATCTGAAAACCTAGAGAATATGGACAAATTTCTAGAAACACACTACCTACCTAAACTAACACAAACAGAGGGAGAACAACTAAACAAACCTATAACAAAATAGAAGATTGAAGACGTAATGAAAAAACTCCACCTCCCCCCTCAAAAAGCTCTGGCGCAGACGGCTTCACTGGAGAATTCTATCAAACTTTCAGAGAAGAGTTAACACCAGTACTACTAAAGGTGTTTCAGAGCATAGAAAAAGAAGGAATACTCCCGAAATTATTCTATGAAGCTGGCATAACCCTGATACCAAACCCAGGTAAAATGCCACAAAAAAAGAAAATTACAGACCAATATCCCTCATGAACATAGATGTAAAATCCTCAAAAAAAAAATTAGCCAATAGAATGCAATAGCATATCAGAAATAATTCACCACGACCAAATGAGATTCATACCAGGTTTGCAGGGATGGTTCAACATTAGAAAAACAATCAATATAATCCATCACATAAATAAAACAAAAGATAAGAACCAGATGATCTTATCAGTTGATGCAGAAAAGGCATTTGACAAAGTCCAACACCCATTCCTGATAAAAACTCAGCAAAATAGGAATAGAAGGTAAATTCCTCAACATCATAAAACACATTTATATAAAACCAATAGTCAGTATCATTCTAAAGGGAGAGAGACTGAAAGCATTCCCCTTGAGAATAGGAACTAGCCAAGGAAGACCTTTATCACCACTCTTATTCAACATTGTGCTGGAGGTCCTAGCTAGAGCAATAATGCAAGAAAAAGAAATAAAGGGTACCCAAATTAGTAAGGAAGAAGTAAAGGTATCCCTGTTTGCAGATGATATAATCTTATGCAAAGAAAACCCCAGAGAATCCACAAGATACATACTGTATCTAATAGAAGATTTCAGCAAAAGTATCAGGATACAAGGTAAACATACAAAAATCAGTTGGATTTCTCTACAACAACAAAGACAACTTCAAAAAGGAAATCACCAAATCTACTTAGGAATAAATCTAACCAGACATCTAAAAGACCTTTACAAAGAAAACTATGAAACACTACTGCAAGAAGCCAAGAGAGACCTACATAAGTGGAAAAACATACCATGCTCATGGATATGAAAGCTCAACATTGTGAAAATGTCAATTTTACCCAAAGCAATATAAAGATACAATGCAATCCTGATCCAAATTTCAACAATATTTTTTAATGAGTTGGAGAAACAAATTAACAACTTCATATGGAAAGGGAGGAGACCCTGGATAAGTAAAACATTACTGAAGAAGAAGAACAAAGTGGGAGGCCTCACTCTACCTGATTTTAGAACCCATTACACGGCCACAGTAGTTAAAAACAGCCTGGTACTGGTACAACAACAGACACATAGACCAATGGAAGACAATTGAGAATCCAGATGTAAATCCGTCCACCTATGATTAGCTGATATTTGACAAAGGTTCAAAGTCCATTAAATGGGGGGAAAGAAAGTCTCTTTAACAAATAGTACTGGCATAACTGGATATTTATCTGAAAAAAAAAAAGAGAAACAGGGCCCATACCTCACACCATACACAAAAACCACCTCAAAATGGATCAAAGACCTAAATACAAAATCAAAAACGTTAAAGATCATGGCAGAAAAAATAGGGACAAGCTAGGAGCCCTAATATATGGCATAAATAGTATATAAATAACTAACAATGCACAAATACCAGAAGGGGCCTAGATAACTGAGAGCTCCTAAAAATCAAACACTTATGCTCATTGAAAGACTTCACCAAAAGTGTAAAAAGACAACCTACAGACTGGGAAAAAAATTTTGGCTATGACATATCTGAAAAAGGTCTGATCTCTAAAATCTACTGCAATACCTCAACAACAAAAAGACAAATAATCCAATTAAAAATGGGCCAAGTATATGGACACTTTAGCAAAGAAGACATTCAGGCGGCTAACAGACACATGAGGAAATGCTTGTGATCACTAGCCATTACAAAAAAACAAACCAAATCCGTTGCTGCTGAGTCAATTCCGACCCTGTAGGACAGAGTAGAACTGCCCCACAGAGTTTCCAAGGAGTGCCTGGTGGATTCGAAATGCCCACCTTTTGGTTAGCAGCTGAACTGAAAGGCAAATCAAAACTACAATGAGATACCACGTCACCACAACAAGGCTGGTGCTAATTCAAAAAACAAAAAATAATAAATGTTGGAGAGATCGTGGAAAGACTGGAACACTTATGCACTGTGGGTGGGAATGTAAAATGGTACATCCACTTTGGAAAATGATTTGGTTCTTCCTTAAAAAGCTAGAAATAGAAATACCATACCATCCAGCAATCCCCCTCCTCGGAATACATCCTAGGGAAATAAAAGCTGTCACATAAATAGACATATGCATACCCATGTTCACTGCAGCATTGCTCACAACCTAGATGCCCATCAACAGATGATTGGATAAACAAAGTTTGGTACACACACACAACTGAATACTGTGCAACGATAAAGAACAATGATGAACCCACAAAACATCTCACAACATGGGTGAACCTGGAAGGCTTTATGCTGAGTGAAATTAGTCAGTCACGAAAGTACAAATATTTTATGAGACCACTATTATAAGAACTCAAGAAAGGGTTTTAACACAGAAAAAAAAAGCATTCTTTGATGGTTATGAGGGTAAGGAGGGAGGGTGAGGGGAATTCACTAACTAGATAGTAGACAAGGATCAATTTCGGTGAAGGGAAGGACAACACACAATATAGGGGAAGTCAGCACAACTGGATCAAAACAAAAGCTAAGGAATTTCCTGGACACATCCAAACACTTTGAGGGACAGAGTAGCTGGGCTGGGGTCAGGGGACATCTAAGGCAATTGGCATAACAAAGTTTATTAAGAAAATGTTCTGCATCCTACTTTGGTGAGTGGTGTCTGGGGTCTTAAAAGCTAGTGAGCAGCCATCTAAGTTGTATCAATTAGCTCCATCCCACTTGGAGCAAAGGAGAATGTAGAAAACCAAAGACACAAGGAAAATATTAGCCCAAGAGACCACATGAACCAGAGACTCCGCCAGCCTGTGACCAGAAGAACTTGATGGTGCCTGGCTACCACCAATGACCGGCCTGACAGGGAACACAACAGAGGGTCCTGGATGGAGCAAGACAAAAGCATGGAGCAGAACTCAAATTCACGTAAAAAGACCAGCCTTAATGGTTTGACAGACTGGAGGAACCCCTGAAATTAATGCCCCTGGACACTCTGTTAACCCAGAACAGAAACCATTCCCAAAGCCCTCTCTTCAGACAAAGATTAGACAGGACTATAAAACAAAAAATAATACTCATGAGGAGTGTGCCTTTTAGTTCACTCAAATACATGAGACCAAATGGGCAGCTCTTGTCTGGAGCAGGATGAGAAGGCAGGAAGGGACAGGAACTGGTCGAACGGACACAGGGAATCTAGGGTGGAAAGGGGGAGTGTGCTGTCACATTGTGGGGATTGCAACTAATGTCACAAAACAATATATGTATAAATTTTTGTATGAGAAATAAACTTGAGTTGTAAACTTTCACCTAAAGCACAATAAATAAAAAAAGAAAGAAATGGCTAAATTTCTAGAAATACACTGTGTACCTAAACTAGCACAAATAAAGGTAGAAAATCTAAACAGACTCATAACAAAAGAAGATACTGAAGATGTCATAAAAAAAAAAAACTCCCAACAACAACAAAACAAGCCCAGGCCCAGATGGCTTCTCTGGGGAACTCTACCAAACATTCAGAGAAGAGTTGACACCAAATCTACTCAAGCTCTTCCAAAACATAGAAAAGGAAGGAGTTTTTCCCATTCTCATTCTATGAAGCTAGCATCACGCTGATACAAAAGCCAGGTAAAGACACCACAAAAGAAGAAACTTACAGTCCAATATCCCTTATGAATATAAATGCAAAAATTCTCAACAAAATTCTGGCCAACAGAATATAACAGCATATCAAAAACAATCATACATCATGAACAGGTGAGATTCATGCCAGGAATGCAAGGGTCATTCAACATCAGAAAATCAGTTAATATAATTCACCACATAAATAAAACAAAGGAACAGAGTCACATGATCATCTCAATTGATGCAGAAAGAGCATTTGATAAAATCCAACACACTTTCTTGATAAAAACTCTCAGCAAAATATGAATAGAAGGGAAATTCCTCAACAGTTAAGGGCATATATACAGAACCAACAGTCAACATTATTTTCAACGGAGAAAGACTGAGAGCCTTCCCCTTAAGAACGGGACTGGGACATGGATGCCCACTATCACCACCGTTATTCAACATTGTTCTGGAAGTTCTAGCCAGAGCAACAAGGAAATAAAGGGCACCCAAATTGGAAAGGAAGAAGTACAACTATCTCTATTTTCAGATGACAGGATCCTATACATAGAGAATCCCAGAAATTCCACAAGAAAGCCATTGGATCTAATAGAAGGATTCAGCAAAGTAGCAGGGTACAAAATAAACGCACAAAAATCACCAGAGTTCCTTTACACTAAAAAGGAGAACTCTGAAAGGAAATCAAGAAAACAATACCATTTACAGTAGCCTCCAAAATGATAAAATATCTAGGAATAAACATAACCAGGGAAGTAAAAGACCTATACAATGAAAAGTATAAAACAGTACTGCAAGAAACTAAAAGAAACCTACCTAAATGGACAAACATTCCATGCTCATGGATTGGAAAACTTAACATTGTTAAAATTGTCAATACTACCCAAAGCAATATATGCATATAATGCAATCCCGATCCAAATTCCAACAACACTGTTTACTGAAGTGGAAAAACATATCACCAACTTTATATGGAAAAGAAAGTGGCCCCAAATAGCTAAAGCAATATTGAAGAACAGAGTAGGGGCCTCACACTTTCAAAACATGCTATACAGCCACAGTAATCAAAACAGCCTGGTTCTGATTCAATGATAGGCACATAGACCAGTGGAATACCCAGAAGTAAACCCATGCATCTATGGGCAGCTGGCTGATCTTTGACAAAGGGTTAAAGTCCATTCATTGAGGAAGAAACAGCTTCTAACAAATGGTGCTAGTAAAACTGGATATCCATTTGCAGAAAAATCAAATAGGATCCATACCTCACACCATGCACAAAAGCTAACTCAAGATGAATGAAAGACCTAAATGCTAAAGCTAAAACTATAAAGTTCCTGGAAGATAACAAAAAGGCCAAAGCTAGGGGATCTAATTTTTGCATAAATAGCCTTTCAAAGGCAACTAAAAATGCACGAACAACAGAAGATGAATTAGATGACTGTGACTTCCTAAAATTATGCCCATTAAAAGACTATCAAAAGGGTAAAAAGATAACCTACAGGTTGGGAAAAAATCTTTGGGAACAATATATCTGCTGTGGGTCTAATATCTAAAATATATAGAAAACTTCAACAACTCAGCAACAAAAAGACAAACAATCCAATTAAAAAAAATGGGCAAAGGACATACCAAACACTTCACCAAAGAGGACATTCAAACGGCCAACAAACACATGAAAAGATGGTCACAAGCATTAGCTATTCTTAAAACCAAGGCTACTGCTGTCAAGTTGATTCCAACTCCTGGCAACCCTATAGGACAGAGTAGAACTGCCCCACATGGTTTCCAAGGCTGTAAATCTTTATGGAAGCAGACTGCCACACCTTTCTCCCGTGGAGCGGCTGGTGGGTTTGAACTACTAACCTTTCAATTAGCAAAGCAAAACTACTATGAGATATCATCTCATGCCCTGCAAAATGGCACAGACAAAAAAAAAAAAAAACAGAAAACAACAAATGCTGGCGAGAATGTGGGGAGATCAGAACCCTAATTTATTGCTGAACCAAAAAAAAAAAACCCAAACCCATTGCCATGGAGTCGATTCCGACTCATAGCAACCCTGTAGAGCAGAGTAGAACTTCCCCATAGAGTTTCCAAGGAGTGCCTGGTGGATTCGAACTGCTGACCTTTTGGTTAGCAGCCATAGCACTTAACCACTACACCACCAGGGTTTAATCTACTGCCGAAGGGATTGTAAAATGGTGCAACCATTATGGAAAACAGTATGATGCTTCCTTAAAAAGCTAGAAATAGAAGTACCTTATGATTCAGGGATCCCACTCCTAGGTATATACCCTAGAGATCTAATAGCAGTGCCATGAACAGACATATGCATACCTATGTTCATTGCAACATTAGTCACAATAGCAAAGAGATGGAAACAACCTAAGTGCCCATCAACAGATGAATGAATAAACAAAATGTAGTATATACATGCAATGTAATATTACACAGCTATAAAGAATAATGATGAGTCTGTAAAACATCTTATAACATGGATGAACCTGGAGGACATTATGCTAAGTGAAATAAGTCAAGCACAAAAGGACAAATATTATATTATACCACTTTTATAAAAGACTAAAATAAGTATACATACAGAAATCAATGCGCTTTGGTAGTTACCAGGGATAGGAAGGCGAGGGAAGTGAAATCACTCTCTAGACAGTAGATATTTGGTATTTTTGGTGACGAGAAAGGCAATACCAAATGTGGGCAAGGTGTGTACAACTAATCCAATTGTAAAGGATAACAATAAGAAATACACAAGATTAAGGGCACTGGTAAGTGCCATAACATATAAAATGTGGCAACTGCAGCAGTAACAACCTGAAAATACATGAGTTGTTACATAGGTAGATATATATGCATATATGTGTACAGCAAGATATATGTGTGTATATACATGTCCATATCTGTAGGCATAAATACATGTTTGTGTGTGCTGCACATATATTCATATATATAATAAAGCACATAGGGGACACAGTCATGGTTACCTTGCAGACATTACCAAACATCTGGCATGACTGGTTTACTTGGTTTGAAGTCTTAGGACCATTGTCTTGTGGGACAACTCAATTCATTGGCACAACATAGTCTATAAAGTATATGTTCTATGTGCTAATATGGTGAATAGCATCTGTGGTCTTAAAAGCTTGCAAGTGGTCATCTAAGATACAACTATTGGTCTCTATTCGTCTGGAGCCAAAAAGAAAGAAGGGAACAAAGACTCAAGGAAGAATCTAGTCTACAGGACTAATTCCCTACAAGAAATACAGAGTTTTCTATCTAGAGACCAGAAGAATTAGATGGTGCCTGGCCACCACTACCAACTGTTCTGACCAGGGACACAATAGATGGCACTGGATAGAATGAAAGAAAATTGTAGCACAAAACTCTAATTCTTATTAAAAATTTAAAAGGGCCAGACTTACTGGACCTGTAGAAACTAGAGGAACCTTGGAGAATATTGCCCTGAGATATCCTTTAAACTTTGAACTGAAACTACTCCTGGAGGTCACCTTTCAGCTAAATAACAGATTGGCTTATAAAATAAACAATACCACCTGTGAGTCCTGTGCTCCTTTAAAGAAAAAAAAATCATCTATATGAGAACAAATTGTCAATGTTTACCCTAAATCACAGATGAGAAAGTCAGGGGGACAGGGAAGCTGGATTAATGGAGGCAGAACAGCCAGAACTGAAATATGGAGAATGTTGACACAATGTGGAAAACATAGCTGCTGTCGCTGAACAACATGTATGTTGTTGTTAGGTGCCATAGAGTCGGTTCTGACTCATAGCAACCCTATGTACCACAGAACGAAACACTACCCAGTCCTGCACCATCCTTACAATCGTTGTTATGCTTGAGCTCATTGTTGCAGCCACTGTGTCAGTCCATCTCACTAAGGGTCTTCCTCTTTTCTGCTGACCCTGTACATTACCAAGTATGATGTCCTTCTCCAGGGACTGATCCCTCCTGACAACATGTCCAAAGTAAGTAAGATGCAGTCTCGCCATCCTTGCTTCTAAGGAGCATTCTGGTTGTATTTCTTCCAAGACAGATTTGTTTGTTCTTTTGGCAGTCCATGGTATATTCAACATTCTTCACCAACACCACAATTCAAAGCCATCAATTCTTCTTCGGTCTTCCTTATTCACTGTCCAGCTTCCACATGCATATGATGTGATTGAAAATACCATGGCTTGGGTCAGGCACACCTTAGTTTTCAAGGAGACATCTTTGATTTTCAACACTTTAAAGAGGTCCTTTGCAGCAGATTTGCCCAATGCAATGCATCTTTTGATTTCTTGCCTGCTGCTTCCATGGGTGTTGATTGTGGATCCAAATAAAAGAAAATCCTTGACAACTCCAATCAATACGTATAAAAAACCCTAGAAATTTTTAAATGGAAACCTAATTTGCTGGGTAAGCTTTCACCAAAAACTCAATAAAGTATTTATAAAAAAATAAAAAATAAAGAGACAGACATAAGCATTAAGGGAGGCCAAGTTGGTTAGAATGAGAAAAAAATAAAAATAAGTATCTCAAATGGCAATATTAATATTGTAGAAGGTGGAATTATAGGTGAAAGGCACAAAATAAGATAAAGAGGGATATTTTTAATGATAAAGAGACAAATTTTGCAGAAGATATAACAGGTATAAATCTGCTTGTGCAAAATAACAGAGAGCTAAAATATCAAAAGAAAAAATAGAAATGTAAGAACTTTATTAAAATATAAGTATAGTGGGAGTCATCAATACACATCTTTAAGAACTGGACATATCTAGAAGTCAAAAATAGAAGAACTCATAAAGGAATTTAATAATACAATCAATAAATTTGATTTAGGATATACATACATACCTATTTGAGGTAAATATTTTTATGTATACAGAATATTTAAAAAAGATTAATCATGAACTTGGCCACAAGAAGATGTTGACCACTTAATGTTTTACAGGACAAATTCTCTAAACCTCAACCAAGAATATTAAAAATAAATTATTAGAAGATCATCAAAAGTCTTAAATATTTGGGAATTACAAACATTCTCCTGACAGCGATGATGGAATTATAAATTACTGGACAAAACTTCCTGAAAGCAACTAGAAAACTGGAGAAAATATGAAATGATGGTATTAAAACATTGAATAACAGGCACAGCAGGACTGTGCTTGACTACTACCCAGCTTACTACCTGGAAGCAGTTTCCAAGCCTTAACTTGAGAAGAGGAAAATCAAGAAGGATCAGGCTGTCTCACTGAGTTCAAGAGACAGAGATCAGATTATGGGAAGGTCAAGGTAGTTAGAATTTGTGAGATGGAATACAAGAGAGAAAGACCAACAGAGAGAGATCTACAGAGGGGGTCCACTCAATTCTTTAAGCTGAGTATTGATCTGCACATGCACAAGAAAAATCTACCTGAGGCCAAGTAAAGAACAACCAAAAAAGTAGCAGGGTTGGGTATGGTTCGTATTGCCAGCAGCCAGAGTAGAAAGACTAGAACACAGGGTGGAGTCATCAGAATGAAAAGTAGGGCTAAATTCGTTCTAGATCAAAGGCTGCTCTTAACCTTCCTTAACAAATCCTAAGAATAAGCCCAAAAGGTTCAACAATATTTAGAGAAGTACAACAAAATAGTGCCCAACAATGTAAAATTCATGAATTAGCAAGCATGTGTGAAAGCAAGAAAACTAACCCATAACTCAGAGAAAAATCAATCAATAAAACAAACCCAGAAATGACAAAGATGATGAAACTAGCAAACAAGGACGTTAAAATAAATATAATGAATACATTCTGTATGTTCAAGAAGATATAGGAAAAATGGCCATGATGAAGAGAGAATTCCAAAAGAAATGTATATTTTAAAAGGCCCAAATGGGACTTCCAGAGATGAAAAGTAGCACCTCTGAAATTTTAAAACATGTGCTGATTAGGATTGATAGCAGATTAGAGATTTGAAAAGAAAAGGGCAGTGAACTTGAAGACATAGCAAGAGAAATTATCAAAAATAAAGCGCACGGAGGTGGACCCAAGATGGCGGAATAGACAGATGCTTCCGTTGAGCCCTCTTTACAACAAAGACCCGAAAAAAACAAGTGAAACGAGTATATTTGTGACAAGCTGGGAGCCCTGAGCATCAAAGGCAAGCTTAGACAATGAACTGAAGAGCAGGGGAAGGAAGAAGCTGTTCAGAAGCGGAAAGGAGTAACCAGACCTGAATCGCGGGGAGCCCTCAGGCACCATTCCCGGAGCACTGGTGGCGGCGGCCGGCTGGCACTAGCGTTCGGGCGCAGTTTCCTCAGGGAGAAGCAGCCAACCACACAGCCCACTCACACCTCTGGAACCTGAGGAGAACGGCGCTCTTGGCAAAAGCTGAGTTCTTGTGTAAATTTTACCATGCCCCCCCACCCCCAAGCCGGCCTCAGCGGCTGAATTCCTGAGCCTGAGATAGACCCTGGTGAGCACCTAGAACCATCTTCCCAGCCTTGGGGAAGGAAAAAATTTGCAACTGGGGGGAAAAGAAAATTTGCTAGCTCCATTAACCAGGGGAGCTCAGGAGAGAAGCAGCTCCTGTCCAGGCATAAACTGTCCGTGGACCTTGAGCACCTTTCCCTTCTGCATGGACCTGTGTGGGCCTATTTCGGGAGAATAGGCCCTTGCTGGCAAACTCCAACCATTTCAACTGTGTGGTGGAGAGGTGGGTATTTGACATTTGGCATTGCTTTGCCTATTAAACAAAGTCCTCACTTACCCACATCAGGGACCTACGGACTGGTAGCTCCATACAGGACACCCAGCCACCCACGACAGTTGCCCAAAGATAACTGGTACCTCCCAGTCCTTACAACCAAAACCTTTGGGTGCCCATGGCCCATCTGCAGAACCCACCCACCAGCATGTTCTAGGGAACAGAGACGCATTTTCCTCAGAGACACTCAGCCCTCTACCTTGTTCAGAGCGTGACCCCCTACTGCAATCAGATACCGGTATATATGCCAATCACGCCTGCCCCTCTAAGACTGTAGGACAGAGCCTGTACCACACACTTGATGATCAGCTACCTGGAAACCTGAGTTGAATCCATCCAAGAAAACTGAAGGGACTCCTAGACTGATATACCTGATAACACCTCTAGCCAGCTGGGGACAGGACACCAAAGCTCCAAAGGCGAAAATCATCAAGCTAGCTCACTCAAGCAACCCATAGGGGTATACCAAAATAAAACAAAGCAAGCAGCTACGACACAGTAAGGAAGCATAAACTAATACAATAACTTATAGATGGCTCCGAGACAACAGTCAATATCAAGTCACATAAAGAAAAAGACCATGACCACCTCAACGGGCTCTCAAAACAAAGAATCCGGGGATCTTCTAGATGAAAATGCATTCCTGGAATTACCAGATGCAGAATACAGAACTTTAATATACAGACTGCTTCAAGACATCAGGAAGAAAATGAGGCAATACACAGAACAAGCCAAGGAACACACAGATAAAGCAACTGAGGAAATTAGAAAGATTATTCAGGAACATAATGAAAAATTTTATAAGCTGGAAAAATCCACAAACAGCAATCAGAAATTCAGAAGATTAACAATACAATTACAGAATTAGATAACTCAATAGAAAGTCAGAGGAGCAGAATTGAGCAAGTACAAGCTAGAATTTCTGAACTCGGAGATAAATCACTTGGCATTAATATATTTGAAGAAAAATCAGATAAAAGAATTAAAAAAAATGAAGAAACCTTTAGAATCATGTGGGACTCTATCAAGAGAAATAACCTACGAGTGAGTGGAGTACCAGAACAGGGAGGGATAACAGAAAATACAGAGAAAATTGTTGAAGATTTGTTGGCAGAAAACTTCCCTGATATTGTGAAATATGAGAAGATATCTATCCAAGATGCTCATCGAACTCCACATAAGGTAGATCTTAAAAGAAAGTCACCAAGACATATAATAATCAAGCCTGCTGAAACCAAAGATAAAGAGAGAATTATAAGAGCAGCGAGGGATCAACGAAAAGTCACCTACAAAGGAGAGCCAATAAGAATAAGCTCGGACTACTCGGCAAAAACCATGCAGGCAAGAAGGTATGGGATGACATATTCAAAAATTTGAAGGAAAAAAATTGCCTGCCAAGAATCATATATACAGCAAAACTGTCTCTTAAATATGAAGGTGAAATTAAGACATTTTCAGATAAACACCAGTTGAGGGAATTCATAAAAACCAAACCAAAACTACAAGAAATACTAAAGGGAGTTCTTTGGTTAGAAAATCAATAATATCAGGCATCGAACCAAGACTAGAACACTGGGCAGAGCAACCAGAAGTCAACCCAGACAGGGAAATCCAAAAAAACAAAGCAAGATTTAAAAAAAAAAAAAAAAAAACCAACACAGGGTAATGGCAAATTTATTATATAAAGGAGGAAAACAGTAAAATAATAAAGAGAGACTAAGAAATGTAATCATACACCTTCTATATGGAGAGGAAGACACAGTGATAAAAAGAAATAAAAGTTAGTTTAGTTTTAAATTTAGAAAAACGGGTAAATAATAAGATAACCACAAAGGAGACAAACTAGCCTACTCATCAAAATAAAATACAAGGGAAAAATACAGACTCAGCAGAAACAAAATCAACAACAACAAATATGAGGAAAGGACAATATATAAAGAAAATCTACTCAGCACATAAAATCAAGTGGGAAAAAGAAGCTGTCAACACACAAAAAAAGACATCAAAATGGTAGCACTAAATTCATACCTATCCATAATTACCCTGAATGTAAATGGACTAAATACATCAATAAAGAGACAGGGAGCGGCAGAATGGATTAAAAATAAGATCCATCGATATGCAGCCTACAAGAGACACACCTTAGACTTAAAGACACAAACAAACTAAAACTCAAAGGATGGAAAAAAATATGTCAAGCAAACAACAATCAAAAAAAAGCATGAGTGGCAATATTAATTTCTGAAAAAATAGACTTTAAAGTTAAATCCATCAGAAAGGATAAGGAAGGACACTATATAATCATTAAAGGGACAATACACCAAGAAGATATAACCATATTAAATATTTATGCGCCCAATGACAGGGCTGCAAGAAACATAAAACAAACTCTATCGGCATTGAAAAGTGAGATAGACAGCTCCACGATAATAGTAGGAGACTTCAACACACCACTTTCAGTGAAGGACAGGACATCCAGAAAAAAGCTCAATAAAGACAGGGAAGATCTAAATGCCACAATCAACCAACTTGACCTCGTAGGCATATACAGAACACTGCACCCAACAGGGACCAAGTATACTTTCTTTTCTAGCGCACATGGAACATTCTCTAGAATAAACCACATATTAGGTCATAAAGCAAGCCTTAGCAGAATCCAAAACATTGAAATATTACAAAGTATCTTCTCTGACCATGAGGCCATAAAATTGGAAATCAATAACAGGAAAAGCAGGGAAAGGAAATCAAAGGCTTGGAAACTCAACAATAGCCTGCTCAAAAAAGAATGGATTATAGAAGACATTAAGGATGGAATAAAGAAATTCAGAGAATCCAATGAGAATGAAAACACTTCCTATCAGAACCTTTGGGACACAGCAAAAGCGGTGCTGAGAGGCCAATTTATATCAATAAATGCACACATCCAAAAAGAAGAAAGAGCCAAAATCAAAGAATTATCCAAACAACTTGAAAAACAGAGAGCAACAAAAGACAACCACAGGCACCAGAAGAAAACAAATAATAAAAATTAGAGCTGAACTAAATGAAATAGAAAACAAAAACAATTGAAAGAATTAACAAGACCAAAAGCTGGTTTTTTGAAAAACTCATCAAAATTGATAAACCATTAGCCAAACTGACAAAAGAAAAACTGGAGAGGAAGCAATTAACCCAAATAAGAAATGAGGTGGGCAATATTACAACAGACCCAACGGAAAATAAAAGAATCATATCAGATTACTAGGAAAAACTATACTCAAATTTGAAAACCTAGAAGAAAAGGAAGAATTCCTAGAAACACACAACCTACCTACACTAACACAAACAGAGGTAGAACAACTAAGTAGACCCATAACAAAAGAAGAGATTGAAAAGGTAATCAAAAAACTCCCAACAAAAAAAAAGCCCTGGTCTGGATTGCTTCACTGCAGAGTTCTACCAAACCTTCAGAGAAGAGTTAACACCACTACTACTAAAGGTATTTCGGAGCATAGAAAAGGACTGAATACTACCAAACTCATTCTATGAAGCCACCATATTCCTGATACCAAAACCAGGTAAAGGCACCACAAGAAAAGAAAATTATAGACGTATATCCCTCATGAATGTAGATGCAAAAATCCTCAACAAAATCTAGCCAATAGAATTCAACAACATATCAAAAAAATAATTCACCGTGACCAAGTGGGATTCATACCAGGTATGCAGGGATGGTTCAACATTAGAAAAACAATTAATGTAATCCACCACATAAATAAAACAAAAGACAAGAATCACATGATTTTATCAATTGATGCAGAAAAGGCATTTGACAAAATTCAATACTCATTCATGATAAAAACTCTCAGCAAAATAGGAATAGAAGGAAAATTCCTCAACATAATAAAGGGCATTTATACAAAGCCAACAGCCAACATCACCCTAAATGGAGAGAGCCTGAAAACATTCCAACTGAGATCAGGAACCAGACAAGGATGCCCTTTATCACCACTCTTATTCAACATTGTTCCGGAAGTCCTAGCCAGAGCAATTAAGCTAGATAAAGAAATGAAGGGCATCCAGATTGGCAAGGAAGATGTCAAAGTATCTCTATTTGCTGATGACATGATCTTATACACAGAAAACCCTTAGGAATCCTCCAGAAAACTACTGAAACTAATAGAAGAGTTCAGCAGAGTATCAGGATACAAGATAAACATACAAAAATCAGTTGGATTCCTCTACAACAGAAAGAACATTGAAGAGGAAATGACCAAATCAATGCCATTTACAGTAGCCCCCAAGAAGATACAATAGGAATAAATCTTACCAGAGATGTGAAAGACTTATACAAAGAAAACTACACTACACTTCTGCAAGAAACCAAAAGAGACTTAAAAAAAAAATACCTTGCTCGTGTATAGGAATAATTAACATTATAAAAATGTCTGTTTTACCAAGAGGGATCTACACATTTAATGCAATTCCGATCTAAATCCCAATGACATTCTTTAATGAGATGGAAAAACAAATCAGCAATTTCATACGGAAGGGAAAGAGGCCCCGGATAAATAAGGTATTACTGAAAAAGAAGAACAAAGTGGGAGGCCTTACTTTACCTGATTTTAGAGCCTATTATACCGCCACAGTAGTCAAAACAGCCTGGTACTGGTAGAACAACAGAAACATGGACCAATGGAACAGAATTGAGAATCCAGACATAAATCCATCCATATATGAGCAGTTGATATTTGACAAAGGCCCCAAAACAGTTAAATGTGGAAAAGACAGTCTTTTTAACAAATGATGCTGGCATGACTGGATATCCATCTGCAAAAAAATGAAACAAGACCCATACCTCACTCCATGCACAAAAACTAACGCAAAATGGATCTAAGACCTAAATATAAAATCTAAAACAATAAAGATCATGGAAGAAAAAATAGGGGCAATGTTAGGAGCCCTAATACATGGCATAAACAGTATAGAAAACATTTATAAAGAACGTAGAAGAAAAACTAGATAACTGGGATCTCCTAAAAATCAAACACCTATGCTCATCCAAAGACTTCACCAAAAGACTAAAAAGACTACCTACAGACTGGGAAAAAGTTTTTAGCTGTGACGTTTCTGATCAGCGCCTGATCTCTAAAATCTACATAATACTGCAAAAACTCAACTGCAAAAAGACAAATAACCCAATTAAAAAATGGGCAAAAGATATGAATAGACACTTCACTAAAGAAGACATTCAGGTAGCTAACAGATATATGAGGAAATGTTCACGATCATTAGCCATCAGAGAAATGCAGATCAAAACTACAATGAGATTTCATCTCACTCCAACAAGGCTGGCATTAATCCAAAAAAACACAAAATAATAAATGTTGGAGAGGCTGTGGAGACATTGGAACACTTCTACACTGCTGGTGGGAATGTCAAATGGTATAACCACTTTGGAAACCGATTTGGCACTTCCTTAAAAAGCTAGAAATAGAACTACCGTACAATCCAGCAATCCCACTCCTTGGAATATATCCTAGTGAAATAAGAGCTTTTACACAAACAGATATATGCACACCCATGTTTATTGCCGCACTGTTTACAATAGCAAAAACATGGAAGTAACCAAGGTGCCCATCAACGGATGAATGGATAAATAAATTATGGTATGTTCACACAATGGAATACTACACATCAATAAAGAACAGTGAGGAATCTGTGAAACATTTCATAACATGGAGGAACCTAGAAGGCAGTACGCTGAGTGAAATTATTCAGTTGCAAAAGGACAAATATTGTATAAGACCACTATTATAAGAACTTGAGAAAGAGTTTAAACTGAGAAGAAAACATTCTTTTGTGGTTACGGGGGAGGGGAGGGAGGGAGGGTGGGAGTGTGGTATTCACTAATTAGATAGTAGATAAGAACTACTTCAGGTGAAGGGAAGGACAGCACACAGCACAGAGGAGGTCAGCACAATTGGACTAAGCCAAAAGCAAAGAAGTTTCCTGAATAATCTGCATGCTTCAAAGGCCAGCATAGCAGAGGCAGGGGTCTGGGGACCATGGTTTCAGGGGACATTTAAGTCAATTGGCATAATAAAATCTATTAAGAAAACATTCTGCATCCCACTTTGAAGAGTGGCATCTGGGGTCTTAAACGCTAGCAAGCAGCCATCTAAGATGCATCAATTGGTCTCAACCCACCTGGATCGAAGGAGAATGAAGAACACCAAGAACACAAGGCAATTACGAGCCCAAGAGCCAGAAAAGGCCACGTGAACCAGCGACTACATCATCCTGAGACTAGAAGAACTAGACGGTGCCCAGGTACAGCCGATGACTGCCCTGACAGGGAACACAACAGAGAACCCCTGAGGGAGCAGGAGAGCCGTGGGATGCAGACCCCAAATTCTCGTAAGACCAGACTTAATGGTCTGACTGAGACTGGAAGGACCCCAGTGGTCATGGCCCCCAGACCTTCTGTTGCCCCAGGATAGGAACCACTCCCGAGGCCAACTCTTCAGAGATGGATTGGACTGGACAATGGGTTGGAGAGGGATGCTGGTGAGGAGTGAGCTTCTTGGGTCAGGTGGACACTTGAGACCATGTTGGCATCTCCTGCCTGGAGGGGAGATGAGAGGGTGGAGGGGGTTAGTAGCTGATGAAAAGGACACAAAAGGAGAGAGTGGACGGAGAGAGCAGGCTGCCTTATTAGCGGGAGAGTAATTGGGAGTGTGTAGAAAGGTGTACATGGGTTTTTGTGTGAGAGACTGACTTGATTTGTAAACTTTCACTTAAAGCACAATAAAAACAACAAAAAAAAAATAAAGTGCAGAAAGCAAAATTACTGGGGGAAAACCAATAACACATCAGTGATCTTTCAGAAAATATCAGCCAGTCTGACAAATAATTGGAGTCCCAGAAGGCAAGCAGGGGTAGAGTGCAGAAAAAATATTTAATAAAATAGTGGTTGAATTTTTTCCAAATGTGATTTTTTAAAAAAAAAAATGTAAGCCCCAAATCCAAGCAGCTCAAAAAGCTCCAAGAAGTATAAACATAAAGAAAATCACACCAAGGCGCCTTATAATCAAATTGCTGAAAATCAGTAATAAAGAGAAAATCTTAATAAAGGAACAATTATACAAATGACATCAGTCTTGTAATTAGAAACTGTGCAAGCCAGAATACAATGGACTAATATCTTTAAAGTACTGAAGGTATAAAACTATCAAATTATAGACCTGACACAAATAACTTTCAAAATATGAAGCAAAATTAATATAGAAGCAAAAGATGAGATAATTCATTACCAGAAAAGCTGCACTATAAAAATGTTAAATAACTTTGGATAGAGGAAAAGTGACACAGATGGAAATTTGTGTCTAAACTGAGAAATGAAGAGCACAAAAAATTGACAATAAGCAGATATTTTCTCATTTTTATTCTCTTTGATGGATAAGTGGCTGTTAAAAACGAAAATAATTACTATGTGTTTTGAAATTTATAACCAATGTAAAAGAATGACAATAGCACAAAGGACAAAAGGGAGAAGAAAGGATGTATACTGTTGTAAGGTTCTTAGGTTTTGCTTAAAGAGATAATGTTATTTGAAGGTATACTGTGACAAGTTAAAGATTAATATTGTAAATCATGGAGCAACCACGGAAACAAAGAAGTATAGCTAATTAGCAAATGACCACCCACCACCTGCTGCCGTCAAGTTGATTCCAACTCATAGTGACCCCACAGGGTTTCCAAGGCTGTAAATCTCTGTGGAAGCAGACTGCCACGTCTTTCTTCCACAGAGCTGATGGTGATTTTGAACCGCCGACCTTTCAGTTAGCAGTCAGTCGCTTTAACCACTATGCCGCCAGGGCTCCTTACTTAGCCAATAGTTGGGATGAAATGGAAACATAAAGAGTACTCATATATCCCCCAAAAAAGCAAGAAAAGAGAAAAAAAAGACCAAAAATAGGTCAAATAGAAAACAATTAGGATCTTGGAAGATCTAAAGTCAACCATATCAATAATCACGCTCTGTAACAAAAATTATAGTAATTCATTAACTCATTCGTTTACTAAATATTTATTGAATACTTACAATGTGTTAAGCACTGCAGTCTTATTAAGGCTACAATGGTGTACAAAAGACATAGGGTTCCAGCTCCCAAGCAGCATGGAGTGTAGTAATGACTAAAATATTAAACTTGCAGTTAAAATGTAGTGTGATATATTCTTTGGTAACAATTAGGCTTCCTGGAATAGTTGAAGTCTATGCTAAGGCTAAACAGCTAGAATTATACATTGGAATCTTCTGGGGAGGCTTCTAAAATACCATGCGCAGGTAGTTTGTCTTAGTTATCTAGAGCTGCTATAACCGGAATACCACAAATAGATGGCTTTTATGAACAGAAATTTATTTTCTCATAGTTTAGGAGGCTAGAAGACCGAATTCAGGGTGCCGGCTGAAGGGGAAGGCTCTTTCTCTGTTGGCTCTGAGGGAAGGTCCTTGTCTTTTTTTCAGCTTCTGGTCCTCAGTTCCTTGGTGATTTTCATGTGGCATGGAATCTATCTTCTCCCATCTTTGCATGCCTAATGTGCTCTTTTATATCTCAGAAGAGATTGACTTAAGACACTCTACATCACTACTGCACATTAACATAACAAAGAAATCCCATTTCTAAATGGGATTGTAACCACAGGTTTAGGGGTTAGGATTTACAACACATATTTTGGGGGGACAAAACTCAAACATACTGCATCTAGAAAGTGTGATGTAATCAGTCTGGTGTGGGGGCTAGACATTGGAATTTCCCCCAAAGTTCCCCAAGCAATATTCTAATGTGCAGTTGGAGTTGAGAATCACTGCTCTGGATCTAACTTCCAGGCACATGAAATACAGGAGACAGAAGCTATGGAAATTACAGAGGGCATACAACCCAGCTTCTTCAACAAAAGAATTTCAAGGAAAAAAGGGGGGAGGGGTGAGTGGGAAGGAGCCAAAAGATTAAAAGAGACTTCAAGATACGTCAACCAAATACTGTGTGTAGACCTTGTTTGGATCCTGATTCAAACAAATCAACTGTGAAAAAATATTCAGAAAACAGGTAGGAAAATGTGAACAATGGTGTGATATTTGGTTATATTAAGGAATTATTGTTATTGTTAAAGGTGAAATATGCCATTGTGGTTATGATTTTTTTAATTATTACTGATAAAATGAAATGATGTCTAGGATTTGCATCAAAATAATCTGAAGTGGGGAGGGGATTGGGAGGTACAGAAAAAATAATATTGGCCTCATTGAAAATAACCGAACCTGTGATGGGTGTATGGGGGTTAATTGTGCCATTCTGTCTATTTTTGTGTAATGTTTGAAACTTCCGTAATGTCTTAGGCTGGGTTCTCTGGAGAAGCAAAGCCGGTAAAGCATATATATAGCGAGAGAGAGAAAGAGAGATTCATATCAAGGAAATGACTCAGGTAGTTTTTAGAGGCTGTAATGTCCCAAGTCCATAGGCACAAAAGAGGATTCTCCTGATTCACATCATCACAGAGGCTAGCAAACCCATGATTGGCAGGCCAGAGAGCAGGGGTGTAGCAGGCTGTGAAGCTCGACGAATCTCAAGATTGGCAGGCAAGCTGCTAGCTCAAGTCCCAAGAACTGGAGGTCAGACAAACAAGAGCCAATTTCAGGATCTAGAACAAGCAAAAACCCCTGGCAAGGTGAGCAGGAAGAAACTAGGCAGCAGCGGGCAGAGAGATGAAGGTCGAGGGAGCAGTTAGCCACCACAGGTCCCACCCTCGCTGGTTCCACTCAGTAGATCCCATCATGGAGGTGATCACATACGAAATTTCAACAGGGAAGTAATCACAACATTATTCAACTGCCAAAACACTGAGAATAATGGCCCAGCCAAGTTGACACACGATCTTAACAATCACACATAATAAAAAGTTTAAACAAACAAAAACCCAACAGCCAGCATTAAACTCAATGGACAAAGATTGAGAACTTTCCCCTTAAAAAGGGGAACCAGACAAGGATGTCCACTCTTATTACTCCTATTCAATATTGTACTGGAAGTCCTAGCCAGAGCAACAAGGCAAGAAAAAGAAACAAAAGGTATCCAAAAAAGTTAAGTAAGAGGTAATACTATCCCTATTCTTAGATGACATGATCCTATATGTAGAAAACCCCAAAGAATCTACTAAAAAGCTTCTAGAACTAATACAAGAACTTAGCAAAGTTGCATAATACAAGGTCAATACACAAAAATCAGTTGGGTTTCTATACACTAGCAATGCGAAATCTGAAAAGGAGATTGTGATAATAACTCCATTTACAATAGCATCTAAGGGAATAAGATATCTAGGAATAAGTTTACCCAGGGATGTGAAAGACTGATACAATGAAAATCATAAAACACTGCTGAAACAGACTAAAGACCTACCATATTTTTACACAAATAACCGGGGTCTTCTATGTTTGTTTGCCAACCGCTCTCTCTTCGTGTGAGGTATTTTCATAAGCACGACACACTAATTTTTTTACAACAACATGTAAAAAAATCTGCATGGTGGGGCTCATGAAAATACCTCATGGGAGGAGGGAGCGGTTGGCAAATAAACGTAGAAGATGCACGTTATTTGTGTAAAAATACAGTAAATAGATGGAAAGACGTTCCATAAAAAAGGACTAAAAGTCTTAATTTAGTCAAGATGTCAAAATACTCAAAGCGATCTACAGATACAATGCAATCCTGACCAAAAGTCTAATAGCATTCTTTATAGAAATGGAAAAACTAATCTTCAATTTTATAGGAAAGATAAAAAACCCTGAATAGTCAAGCAATTTTGAAGAAGAAAAAACTAGGAGGCCTCATACTTCCTAACTTCCAAACATACTACACAGCTACGATAATCAAAACAGCCCAGTACTGATTTAATGATAGACACATAGATCAATGGAATAGAACTGAAAATTCAGAAAGAAATCCAAACGTCTATGGTCAATTGACTTTTGACAAGGGTGCCAAATCCATTCAATGGGAAAGGAACAGTCTCTTCAACAAATGGTGCTAACAAAAGTGAATTTCCACACGCAGAAAATAAAAACAAGATCCATACCTCACACCATACACAAAAACTAATTCAAAATGGATCAAGAACCTAAATGTTAAATCTAAAATCATAAAGTTCTTGGAAGAAAATACAGGAGCAAAGCTTCAGGATATAATTTTTTCCAGTGACTGATTATCAAACATGACAACAAATGTGTGAGCAACAGAAAACAAAATAGATAACTGAGACCTCATAAAAGTTAAATGCATATGTTCAACAAAAGACTTTATCAAAAGAGCAAAGAACCTAGAGACTAGGAAAAAATCTTTGGGAATGTTATAACTGATAAGGGTCTAATATCTAAATTATATAAAAAATGTCTACAACTTAACAACAAAAAGGCAAATAACCCAAACAAAAACTGGGCAAAGGACATGAACAGACACTTCAACGAAGAGGATATTCAAATGACCCATAGACACATGAAGAGACACTCAATGTCATTAGCTATCAGAGAAATGCAAGTCAAAACCACAATGAGATGCCATTTCACTCCCACTTTAGGATGGCTAAGATTAAAAAAAATACAAAAATAAGCATTGGAGGGGATGCAGAGACACTAACACTCAACCATTGCCAGTGAAAATGCAAAATAGTACAATAGTAACCTGAACCTATGAGTGCCAGTAAATTTCCATTAGTCAGAAAAGACTGCCTTTAACCAGCCCAAGCCATGTGACAATTAGTTGACCTCAACAGAGGATGCAGCAACAGGTGGAACAAATCAGGAGGAAAATCATCACCCAGACCCCACTCCGAAGTGAGAGATCCAACAAGAACCATGTCACCTCCTGTTTCCTGGCTGCCGTAAATCCTGCAATGTCTTCCTTCTAGAATTTTCCCTCCCCAGTATGCCTGCATGGCCGCCATCTTGCTGCCCAAATCATATCTAAGCCCTGCTTCCCTATAGCTCAGGGAGTCAGATCTGAGGAACTTTCTCCAAGCTCCTTGCTCTGCACATTGCAATAAATTTACTTTCTCTTTTTCAAAGGCCTGTGTCCCAAATTATTTGCAGGTCTGAGCACGGTGGACAGAACCTTCCTTCCTGGGACCAGAGGGTGGCATACGCCCTCCATCCGGAGCCTGGCACTCCCTCAACCACGAGTGGAACCTTCACCAACCCTCAGCATGCGCCTCTTGTTTGGGGGGATCAGGTGGGCGGCAATCAGCCTGAGGCACTTTTTGAAAATTAGTTAAGTGTCCTCAAAATTTCTCTTTTTACGAGTAAATGCTTGGGATTAGAGGAGGGGAGGTATCTGGAGGATTGAAAGTAGGACTAAGAAATCCCCCTTAAGGGGGATTGAAGCCCTGCTAAGACATCCTCATTACTTACCCCACCACTCCCCCTAGCTGATGGCAGAGAATGGGTACCCTAGTTTCTGGTTGACCACAGTCCAGGTTTTGGCTCTGGTTCTGGTCGTGAGTGAGTGAATGTGTGTGAGTGAAATACGGGACACCAACGTAGTGTCCCCGAATGTTCCCCCTTAGGTTGCATACTTAAAAATTGGTCCTCCTTTAGTTATGAGCCTATGAAGAAAGAGAACCTTATTTTCTTTTGTAACACTGCCTTGCCCCAATACCATCTTCTGTTTTGCAAGAGAGGGAAAATGGGATGAAATCCTGTATGTACAAACCTTTATGTCTCTCTGGCAAAATAAAAACCTACAAAAACAGTGTAAGCTAATGGTGCAGGGCAAAAAGGAAGAGGAGAAAAGCCCCATCTGGAGAGGCCTAGGGCCAAAGCCAGGCCAGATAAGGAAGATGATTGATAGGGGGCCAGGGTCTTCTGGTTCCGCTCAGCCAGAGACTGTATGCATATGAATGGGAAGTCAGTTAAGGTGTAGAGAAGACTAAACTGGAATGTTTTAAGAGGGTTATGTGTTTAGGATTATGTGTTTATCTGAATGTATTATGGATATTGAATGTTTCAGACCAAAATGTATGATAGAAATGAATATTGGGTATTACAGATTACAGAGAGCATGTAACTCTGCCTTCAGCCAATACTTAATTGGATATGCTAAAAGGGGAACTAAGATTTGCCCGGGAGAAACACAGGCTTTTGGTTTCAAGCCAACAGCCCTGTGTATAGACTGGGGGCTTAGGTTGAAAACCTGAGCCCCACCCAGATTTGCTTTTATCTGCACCCCTTCCACCTGGAAATATAGGCCTGGTTCCTGGCCCAGTACTGGCCTCTTCGGCCCCACTGGCCCTGGCCCAATGCCAGTGGCCCTTGTGCCCACTGCAGTGGTGGCAACTGCTACCCCTTTGACGAAACCCTCCGCTAACCCTCAAGGGAACTGCTCACTGGCCCCTAATGAGTCAGAAACTCCTGGTCCTGATCTGGGAATAGTCTCGCCAGCTTACACTCGTAGTGGGGTGCAATTTGGCCAGGGATCCACCCAAATCTCCTCAGGGCAATTTCTGCTGAGACAAATGCCTACTGGACTGGATCACAACAACCAGCCTAGAGGGTTTATCTGGGACCGTACACCGTTCTCCACCTCTGACCTGTTTAACTGGAAGAACAATCTCCCAGCATATAGAGATGACCAAAAATGCTTTGTTTGTGTCCATCTTTGCTACGCATCACCCTAATTGGGCTGTCAGTCATTCCTAAATATTCTTTTAACTCCAGAGGAATGAAGGATGGTCTTAGAAAAGGCACGCCAAGAGGCAGACAGGTTGCCTAACCTCAACCCTCGGAACAGTATTAGACTCCCAGCAGCCCAAGCTGTACCTGCCATAGATCCACACTGGGACCCAAATGACCAGCTGGGGGCAGGACAGCTAGAACACTATAAAAACTGTTTGATAGTTGTTTTACAGCAAGGGGCCCCAAAACAGAAGAGCCTTAGAAAAGTTCAGGATGTACAACAAGGCCCCAAGGAAAATCCCTCCAGCTTCCTAGAACTGGCGTACAAAGCATACTGGCAATTTATAGATTTAAACCCTAAAGACCCAGAGAAGGCTAGGTTAATCAATATGACTTTCACCAGCCAGAGCGCCCCCAACATTAGGAGGAAACTTCAAAAGTTAGAAGGAGGTCTAGGAACTTGAGATTGCCTTTAAGATCTTCAAAAATCGGAACCAGGTAAAAGGAAAATCAAAAAATGAAACAACAGGCCATGTTCCTGGCGGCAGCTCTCAGAGGTAACCCACCACCCAGGCAGGCCTCGTGTGGGGTAAGCCCTTGTGGGCCCCAAAAGGGCCAGTGGCCAACCCAAGGCTCCCCAAAGCTGGGCTCCAGGCAGTGTGCCTACTGCAAACAAGAGGTGTGACCCTTATACCTCGCAGCATGTTTTCCCCTTTTCAAAATGGATGATTGAGAGCTTGATGTAACTTACGCCATGATTATACTCTAAATAACTTCTAAGTTTTGTTTGCCTGCCTTCTCCTTTCCAGATACTTTTGGTAATGACTTTGTTTTGTTCCGTCTGGCCACCTGTGACTTATGACCCCAACATAAAGATTTGAGTCCAGATGTCCAGCATGTATATCTTTAGCCTGATAAGGAAATATCTGGCATATATCTCTTTAGTCTGATAAGGAGTCTCTTGTAATTATCTTGTAATGTATAACTCATCCAGCCTTCTGTGGGCTATGTGCCTAAAGACACTGTTTAACCCTTGCAACAGCGATATATAAGATCTAATGTAAAATTGCCTTTTGGGACTCCATGAAGACAGCCATTGTTGCTGTCGGGCTATCTGTTGGTGTCACCTCCTAATAAACTTTCTCTCTCTTTCTGACTTGGAGTACATTTCATTGGCTGGATTGCTCCAGGGCATGGACCCTAATCAGGCAACAGAGGGGCACTGGAAATGGGAGTGCCTTTCACCTCATGGCCAACCTGGTGTGAGCAAGAGCCCAAGAAGAAACCCATAACAGCTCCTGCAGCTGTCAGCTGATGACCCGGACTGATGGGGCTCAGGGGCTCCCCTGCAGCCCACTCAGCCAATCTCCATCTCCCATGAGGGACCCCAGGTTACAATGGCTGTGGGTGGACAACTTACTGAATTTTTCGTGGACACAGGCACACCCCAAACCCTGGCAGGCCCGTGACAGCAAAAAGGATCTCGGCTGGTAGGACTGGAGGAAAGAAAGCCTAATGTACTATGGTCAACAGAGGTGGCAGTTATACACTGCCACGGGCACCAGAAGGGAGAGTCTCACATAATTAAAGAATCAGGTGGCCAAACAAGCCACTAGAACAAAAACCCCTGCCATTTGCCTGCTATCTTAGTAATAGAGTAGAAGACGGGTGGTTGTACAGTTCCCAAGGAGAGGTGTTAATATCAGAACACCTGATGCAACTGATAATAAAGGCAGCTCATGAGAGCACACATTATGGTCAGGATGCTCTGTTTCACTGGCTAGGTAAACTGATTAAGGGGCCTAATCTACAAAAGACTATCCGGAAAGTAGTGCAAACAATCCAAAAACAGGCCCACCACCACCTATGCCTGGGGTACAAGCCCGTGGGACCAGAACCGGAGAGGACTGGCAAGTAGACTTCACTGTTATGCCAACAGCTACAAAACCAAAAAACCAAACCCAGTGCCGTCGAGTCGATTCCGACTCATAGCGACCCTATAAGACATAGTAGAACTGCCCCATAGGGTTTCCAAGGAGCGCCTGGCGGATTCAAACTGCTGACCCTTTGGTTAGCAGCCGTAGCACTTAACCACTATGCCACCAGGGTTTCCCCAACAGCTACAGGAGGTTTCAAATATCTTTTAGTGTTTGTAGATACCTTTACTGAACGGGTAGAAGCCTTCCCCTGCCTAACGGAAAAGGCATCCAAGGTAGGCAAAACTCTCCTTAATGAAATAATTCCCAGATTTGGCAATTCAAAGTGATAACAGAGGCGTCTTTGTATCCAAAGTCACCCAAGAGGTTTCAGGACATTTAAGAATTCAGTGGAAGCTACATGCTCCCTGGAGACCACAGTCAGCTGGAAAAACAGAAGATGAACCACACCTTAAAGAAGACATTAGCTAAGCTCTGGCAAGAGACCAACCTGCCCTGGATCAAACTGCTACACATTGCCCTGTTGGGAGTCTGGGTGGCTCCTAGAAGCAGGCTCCAATTGAGCCCCTATGAAATGCTGGGATCATCTGAAGCACTACATTCCCAGGCTGCCTTAAGGAAAGGTCTCCAATACAGCCATTGTGGATAACAGTCAGGCAGTTCCTCAAAAAACTAGAGGTACAGTTGCCGTATGACCCAGCAATTCCACTTTTAGGTACATACCCTAGGGATCTAATAGAAGTTACAGGAATAGACATGTGCATGTGTATGTTCATCACAGCACTATTCACAATAGCAAAAAGATGGAAACAACTTAAGTGTCTGTCAATGGATGAAAGGGTAAGTAAAATGTGGTACATACATACAATGGAATACTATTCAACAATAAAGAAAAATGGGTTCCCACAACACCTTGGAATGTAGGTGAACCTGGTGAACCTGGAGGACATCACATTGACTGAAATAAGACAATCACTATATATATATATATATCCCAGTGCCATCGAGTCGATTCCTATATATATATATATTCTCATTTTTATGAAATGATATGAAGAGGTAAATATACAGAAACTAATGTTCACTAGTGGCTGCCAGGGATGGGGTGCGGGGAGAGGGGATTCATTCCCTAGACAGTAGACGCTTGTTATTTTTGGTGATGGGAGGGGTAACACTGAATGAGGGTGAAGTATAGACAGCTTGACAAAGGTAAATGATGTCACTGAAGTGTACACACAAAAAGAAGACGTGTTAGTAATTGCTATAAAAAAACCAAACCCGCTGCCGTCAAGTCGATTCCGATTCATAGCTACCCAACAGGACAGAGTAGAATTGCCCCATATGGTTTCCAAGGAGCGCCTGGTGGATTTGAACTGCCAACCACTATGCTACTAGGGTTTCCAGTAATTGCTATGGCATATATAATATTGAAGCAACAACAACCAAAAAATACATGTGCAGGCAGATATGTATGTATGTAGGCATATATGTGTATAGCTATGCATATGTGTAAGGAACCCTAGTGGCACAGTGGTTAAATCACTTGGCTGCTAACCAAAAGGTCGACAGTTGGAACCCACCAGCCACTCCACAAGAGAAAGATATAGCAGTCTGCTTCTGTAAAGCAGAAATTCTATGGGGCAAAATTCTACTCTGTCTCTATGAGTTGGAATTGACCTGAAGGCAATGGATTTGATGTATATGTGTGTATATATAAGTGTATGCATATTTATATGTATATGCATCTATGTGACTGCACACTCATATATTCATACATATAATAAACCACATGGGGGCACTGTTACGGATACTTCTTAGACATAACCAAACATCTTGCAGGATTGGTTTTCTGGGTTTGAAGGATTAGGACCATAGTCTCATGGGACATCTTGTTTAATTGGTATAATACAGTTCATAAAATTGCGTTCTACATCCTGGTTTCATGAGCAGTGTCTGGGGTCTTACAAGCTTGCCATCAGTCATCTAAGATACAACTATTGGTCTCTACTTGTCCAGAGCAAAACAGAAAGAAGGAAACCAAAGACTCAAAGAAGAAACTAATCTACAGGACAAATAGTCTACACAAACCACGGTCTTCATCTACCCTGAGATCAGAACTAGATAGTGCCCGGCTATCATTAGTGACTGACTGACTGTTCTAAAAAGAACCACAATAGATGGACCCTGACACATTGGGAGAAAAATGTGGAACAGAACCTCAAATTCCTTAAAACACACACACAGAAAAAAAACAAAAAAAGCCAGACTTACTGGACTGGTTGAGACTGAAGGACTCCACAAGACAATTGCCCAGAAATACTCTTTAAATCTTGGACTGAAACTAACCCCTGTGGTCAACTTGTAGCCAAGTAAGAGGCTGACTCAAAAAAAAAAATGAATATCACCCGTGAATACTATGCTCCTTTAAAAGATCACCTATTTGAGACCAAATGGTCAACAATTACTTTAAAACAAAGATGAAAATGTAAGGGGGCAGGAAAACTAGATTAATGCAAACAGAACAAACAGAATGGAAATTATGAGAATGTTCATGAATTGTGAAGAATGTAACAAATGTCGCTGAACAATTTGTGTAGAAATTGTGGAATGGGAACGTAAACTACTATGTAAACCACCAAAAAACAATAAAGTATTATTTTTTAAAAAAGAAGAAGAAGGACGCCTTTTATCACCGCTCTTATTCAACATTGTGCTAGAGGTCCTAGCCAGAGCAATTAGGCTAGACAAAGAAATAAAGGGCATCCGGATTGGCAAGGAGGAAATAAAATTATCTCTATTTGCAGATGACATGATCTTATACACAGAAAACCCTAAGGAATCCTCCAGAAAACTACTGAAACTAATAGAAGAGTTTGGCAGAGTCTCAGGTTATAAGATAAACATACAAAAATCACTTGGATTCCTCTACATCAACAAAAAGAACATCGAAGAAGAAATCTCCAAATCAATACCATTCACAGTAGCCCCCAAGAAGATAAAATACTTAGGAATAAATCTTACCAAAGATGTAAAAGACCTATACAAAGAAAACTACAAAGTACTACTACAAGAAACTAAAAAGGACCTACATAAGTGGAAAAACATACCTTGCTCATGGATAGGAAGATTAAACATAGTAAAAATGTCTATTCTACCAAAAGCCATCTATACATACAATGCACTTCTAATCCAAATTCCAATGACATTTTTTAATGTGATGGAGAAACAAATCACCAACTTCATATGGAAGGGAAAGAAGCCCCGGATGAGTAAAGCATTACTGAAAAAGAAGAAGAAAGTGGGAGGCCTCACTCTACCTGATTTTAGAACCTATTATACAGCCACACTAGTCAAAACAGCCTGGTACTGGTACAACAACAGGCACATAGACCAATGGAACAGAATTGAGAACCCAGATATAAATCCATCCATATATGAGCAGCTGATATTTGACAAAGGCACAGTGTCAGTTAATTGGGGAAAAGAGAGTCTTTTAACAAATGGTGCTGGCATAACTGGATATCCATTTGCAAAAAAATGAAACAGGACCCATACCTCACACCATGCACAAAAACTAACTCCAAGTGGATCAAAGACCTAAACATAAAGACTAAAACGATAAAGATCATGGAAGAAAAAATAGGGACAACCTTAGGAGCCCTAATACAAGGCATAAACAGAATACAAAACATTACCAAAAATGATGAAGAGAAACCCGATAACTGGGAGCTCCTAAAAATCAAACACCTATGCTCATCTAAAGACTTCATCAAAAGAGTAAAAAGACCACCTACAGATTGGGAAAGAATTTTCAGCTATGACATCTCCGACCAGTGCCTGATCTCTAAAATCTATATGATTCTTTTAAAACTCAACCACAAAAAGACAAACAACCCAATCAAGAAGTGGGCAAAGGATATGCACACGCACTTCAGTAAAGAAGATATTCAGGCAGCTAACAGATACATGAGAAAATGCTCTCGATCATTAGCCATTAAATGCAAATTAAAACTACGATGAGATTCCATCTCACACCAACAAGGCTGGCATTAATCCAAAAAACACAAAATAATAAATGTTGGAGAGGCTGTGGAGAGATTGGAGCTCTTATACACTGCTGGTGGGAATGTAAAATGGTACAACCACTTTGGAAATCTATCTGGTGTTTTCTTAAAAAGTTAGAACTACCATACAACCTAGAAATCCCACTCCTCAGAATATACCCTAGAGAAATAAGAGCCTTCACACGAACAGACATATGCACACCCGTGTTTATTGGAGCTCTGTTTATAATAGCAAAAAGCTGGAAGCAACCAAGGTGTCCATCAACAGATGAATGGTTAAATAAATTGTGGTATATTCACACAATGGAATACTACGCATAGATAAAGAACAGTGACGAACCGTGAAACATTTCATAACATGGAGGAACCTGGAAGGCATTATGCTGAGTGAAATTAGTCAGAGGCAAAAGGACAAATATTGTATAAGACCACTATTATAATAAGGTCTTGAGAAATAGTATAAACTGAGAAGAACACACACTTTTGTGGTTACGAGGGGGGAGGGAGGGAGGGAGGGTGGGAGAGGGTTATTTACTGATTAGTTAGTAGATAAGAACTACTTTAGGTGAAGGGAAGGACAATACTCAATACAGGGAAGGTCAGCTCAAATGGACTGGACCAAAAGCAAAGAAGTTTCCGGGATAAACTGAATGCTTCAAAGGTCAGCAGAGCAAGGGCGGGGGTTTGGGGACTATGGCTTAAGGGGACTTCTAAGTTAATTGGCAAAATAATTCTATTATGAAAACATTCTGCATCCCACTTTGAAATGTGGCGTCTGGGGTCTTAAATGCTAACACGCGGCCATCTAAGATGCATCAATTGGTCTCAGCCCACCTGGATCAAAGGAGAATGAAGAACACCAAGGTCATACGATAACTATGAGCCCAAGAGACAGAAAGGGCCACATGAACAGACTTACATCATCCTGAGACCAGAAGAACTAGATGGTGCCGGGCCACAACCGAAGACTGCCCTGACAGGGAGCACAACAGAGAACCCCTGAGGGAGCAGGAGATCAGTGGGATGCAGACCCCAAATTCTCATAAAAAGACCAGACTTAATGGTCTGAGACTAGAGGAATCCCAGCTCTCATGGTCCGCAAACCTTCTGTGGGCCCAGGACAGGAACCATTCCTGAAGACAACTCATCAGACGTGGAAGAGACTGGACAATGGGTTGGAGAGAGATGCTGCTGAAGAGTGAGCTACTTGTATCAGGTGGACACTTAAGACTGTGTTGGCATCTCCTGTCTGGAGGGAAGATAGGAGGGTAGAGAGGGTTAGAAACTGGCAAAATTGTCACAAAAGGAGAGACTGAAAGGAGGGAGTGGGTTGACTCATTAGGGGGAGAGGAAGTGGGAGTATGGAATAAGGTGTATATAAGCTTATATGTGACAGACTGACTTAATTTGTAAACGTTCACTTAAAGCAGAATAAAAATTATTAAAAATAAATAAATAAAGAAGAAGAAGACATATCAAATACTGACAGGCTAAATCACTGTTTTTTTCATCAGTTAACACTGGAAGAGGAATTTTTACCAATCACTAGAGTCTCTTCTTTGGACTACCTACCTAACAGCGCAGCAAATATGGGAAAATTCATTTGCTTCAGGCCTAGCTGCTTGGCCAACTCCTGCATCAGGGACTAGTTGGTAGTGAGGTTCTTCCCGTTCCAGCTCAACTTCAGAGCAAGATACCCGTAGTAACAGGGAATATTGTATAGCGCATACTCAAGAGTCATGGGCAAGAAGGCCACGGAAGCCATTTTCCCTGAAAAAAGCCACCACTTCCACATGGTGGTCCTCAAGGCTCTGAAAGACCTGGGGGGATGAAGTGAAGAACATGTCATGCAACAGAAGTTGACCTGTCTTTGGTTAAAAGTCAGGAGAGTTAGTAACTCAAATTTCATAGTTGGCTGAAATTTAAGAATATATATTGCAAGAATATATATAGGGTCGCTACGAGTTGGAATCGACTCAACGGCAGAGGGTTTTTCGGGTTTATATCGCAAGACAGAATACTCTTCCTTTAAAAAAATAAAAATAAAAAAGGCTTTCCCAGCCTAGAGCTTGATTATTCCTGTACACAGAATTATCCACGTGTGTTGGCTCAAATGCAGTCTTAAGACTCTTTTTACAAAATTGTGACTGGAGGCTCTTCAAAATTAGAATCCTGAAATTAACGTTCTATAGATTACATAAGTTTTTAGTTCAAACAATAATAGAAGAAGGCTTTGTTAGAAATAAAGCCACTATTTTCTGTTAGGAAACCCTGGTGGCATAGTGGTTAAGTGCTAAGGCTGCTAACCAAAAGATCAGCAGTTGGAATCCTCCAGAAACTCTATGGGGCAGTTCTACTCTGTCCTATAGGAGCGCTATGAGCCGGAATCCACTCAAGGCATCAGGCTTTTTTTTTTTTTTCCTTTCTGTTAAACACCTACTTTATGCTCCATACTTTATATATGTGTGCGCCATAAAACCCCCCAAAACCAAACCCATTGCCCTCAAATGGATTCCGACTCATAGCGACCCTATAGGACAGAGTAGAACTGCCCCATAGGATTTCCAAGGCTATAAATCTTTACAGAAGCAAACTGCCACATCTTTCTTCATAGAGCGCGTGGTTGTTTTGAGAACTGCCTACATTTCCGTTACCAGCCGAGCGCTTAACCACTGTGCCGCCAGGGCCGCTTACTTTGTATATACTAATTCATCCTCAGAACAATCTTGGCAGGGTAGATAAGGATGAAAAGACTTACATGTGGAAACAGACACAGAAAGTTTAAAATAATATATAGCTACTGAGTGTATTTATTTGACTCGTTTTAAAAGCCCTTTGTCGTCCTCCCCCTGTACCCCCCACCCCTTAGGAACACCTTAGATCACAGCGCACACAAATCCAGTACTTCCAACAGGCAGAGGTCATTTCACTTTCTAAATGGGGAAACTGAGGGAGTCTGACTGCTCCCAAAGTGGCATAGTGAGCAAGTGCTACACAGGATTCAAACCCAGGTTGATTTGACTCCAGAATGCACACTTTCATTGCACCAGGCTTCTTCCTGGTGGCAGTCTGTTAAGTGCCCTTCCTGTGCATGCCTCTATCGCTGCTCTTAAAACATACTGAAATTACCCATTTACTGGCTCCACCAGACTGAGGAATCTATTTATTTACATCTGTATTCCTGGCATCCATTCTCTGCAATTTACTTTGAAATACATGTTAAAAAAGATAAATTGATGGATGGATAGATATAAGATAAAGCAAGTACAGTAAAATGTTAAGTGTAAAATACAGGTGGTGGATATAGGGTCTTCACTGCAAAATTCTTTCGACTTTGCTGTATAGTTGGAAAATTACAAAACATAAGACCTGGCACATAGTAATATTAATAATGGCTACACTTACTATGTGCTAAGCAATGTTTCAAGCACTTTACTTGAATTAACTCATTTAATATTTACAACAATCTTATGAGGCGATTACTATTATCATTATCCCCATTTTACCTTATTATCCCCAAGGTCACATGGCTAGATAGAAGCAAAACCCAGATTTGGGTTTTAGAGCCCATATGGACTTTGACAATTTTCTTAAATTGAACTGGCCTATTTTTTTTGTTCAATTTGTAAATGAATGGTAGTTTTCTGGAGTCTGAAAGGTGTTTTCATGCATTAGGCTTTTCTCCTAGGGCTATGGTAGTCATTTCACACATTACGACTACAAGAAAAAGGGGACTATGTAAGCAAATAGAACAGCAAGGTCTGTATTTGTTTGATGGCCAGGCAAAGGAAACCAAAAATCCTTACTCCATACTGCAACATACTTATGCCTAGAGTTATGATTAACTCCAGATGTGTAAGGGTAAATCATGGTGATGATGGTAACCACTGGCTGAGCATCTATGTACTTTGTACCAGGCATAGCACTAAGTGTGATAGTTCTTGCGCATCATCACAACCCGATATGAGGAAACTGAGTCTCAGAGAAGTGAGGTGCCATGCTGAAAGCCATAGAGCTGGGAAACAGGAACCAAAGTCATGTTCTTTCCATTACACCACATTACCATTATCTGGTTTGAAGCTGATTATGCCCCCATCCAACTCATTTTAACTTCAGAAAGCCGAGGACTAGTGATTCTAAGCTAATCTGATGGCTCTTATAATCCTGGGAGCGTGAATCAGAATTACCTGCAAAACTTTTTCAAATTTTACAAACCTGAGTCTCACCTCAGAGCTGTTGAAACAATTTCCTGAGTGTGATCCAAACACCTATATTTCAAAATATCTTCCTATAAATTCTAGTATACACTCCCAATTAAAAACCACTGAACGAATCTAATTTATTAATTTTACTGCTTAAGCAACCAGGACCTAGAGAGGATAAATGCCTTGACATGGTTACCTGGCTAATTTGCAGCAGAATCAAGATTACATTAAAGAACTCATAATTCCAGACAGACCCTTGTTCACTATATATTCTGGGGTTGTTAGTCGTCAACAAGTCAATTCTGACTCATGACGACCCCATATGTACAGGGTAGAACTGCTCCATAGGGTTTCCAGACCACGACTTTTTGGAAGCAGATTGCCCCAGGCCTGTCTTCCAAGGTGCCTCTGGATAGATTTGAACCACATACTTTTGGAGTGCCGTCGAGTTGATTCCGACTCATAGCGACCCTATAGGACACCCAGAGACTCTGTATATTCTGGGGTAGGTATTAGAAAACAATACAATAAGACTCTCACAAATCTCTATCACGATTCCCCAACACCCCACTTCTATCAGGGTAGTATCCTAACTACCCATCTCCAAGATTACTCCTACTTCCTTGTCTGATCACTTGGTTTCCCTGCCTAGAATACCTTACTGCCTTTCTTTACCAATGGTTCAAATACTTTCCATAGACCTACTGCCTCTTAGATAAATTCTTTGATGGTCTTTCTCTTCTTAACTCTTGTTTTTTAAAACTAATCTTTTATTGTGTTTTCTGTGAAGGTTTACACAGCAGTTTAGGTTCCCATTCAACAATTTTTATGCAAGCTGTTCGGTAACATTCGTTATATTCTTCACAATTTGTGAACATTCTCATCATTCCCATTCTGGTTGCTCAGTTTGCATTAATCTAGTTTCCCTGCCCCCTTACATTCTCATCTTTGTTTTAAAGTAATTGTTGACTGTTTGGTCTCATATAGGTGATCTTTTAAAGCAGCACAGTACTCGTGGGTGATATTTTTTGAGTCAGTCTGTTACTTGGCTACAAGGTGACCTCAGGGGTTAGTTTCAGTCCAAGATTTAAAGAGTATTTCTGGGCAATTGTCTTGGGGAGTTCTTCAGTCTCAACCAGTCCAGTAAGTCTGGCTTTGTTGTTGTTGTTTTGCGTGTGTGTGTGTGTGTTTGGAATTTGAGGCTCTGTTCCACATCTTCCTCTATCTGGGTTCATTTATTGTGGTTCTGATTAGAACGGCCAGTCAGTCGCTAGCAGCAGCCAGGCACCATCTAGTTCTGATCTCAGGGTAGATGAGGCTGTCTTTTGTGTAGACTATTTGTCCTGCAGACTAGTTTCTTCTTTGAGTCTTTGGTTTTCTTCTTTTTCTTTTGCTCCGGACAAGTAGAGACCAATAGTTGTATATTAGATGACCACTGGCAAGCTTTTAAGACTGCAGACACTACTCACCAAACTAGGATGTAGAACATAACTTTATGAACTATATCATGCCAACTGACCAACATGTCCTACGGGACTATGGTCCTAATCCTTCAAACCCAGAAATCCAATCCTGCAAGGTGTTTGGTTATGTCTAAGAAGTATCCATAACTGTCCCCCCATGTGCTTTATTATAGATATGAATATATGTACATACATTCACATAGATGTATAAAAACAAAACTCAAACCCGTTGCTGTCAAGTTGACCCCAACTCATAGCGACCCTATAGGACAGAGTAGAACTGCCCCATAGGGTTTCAAAGAAGTGGCTGGTGGATTTGAACTGCCAATCTTTTGGTTAGCAGCCAAGCTCTTAACCACTGCACTACCACACACACACACACACACATGCATACACCTATATATACACACTTATACATCATATACATGCGTATATATATATAAACCAAAAAACCAAACCTGTTGCCGTCGAGTAGATTCTGACTCATAGCGACCCTGTCTGGCAGAGTAAAACTGCCCCATAATGTTCCCAAGGAGCAGCTGGTGGATTCGAACTGCTAACCTTATGGTTAGCAGCTGAGCTCTTAACCACTGCGCCACTAGGGCTCCACACACACACACACACACACACACACATATACATATATATATATATACACACACATACACATATTTACCCACACATATATTTTTTGGTCGTTTTTGCTGTTGTTTCAAAATTATATATGCCATAGCAATTACCAACAGGTTATTTTTTCTTATGTACATTGTCAAGCTGTGTACACTTCACCCTTATTCAGTGTTATCTTTCCCATTACCAAAAATAACAAGTGTCTACTATCTAGAGAATAAGTCCCCGTCTCCCTGCCCCCAATCCCTGGTGATCACTAATGAACATTAGTTTCTGTATATTTACTCGTTCATGTCATTTCATAAAAATGAGAACATAACAATATCTGTTCTTTTGTGATAGACTTATTTCACTCAACATAATATCCTCCAGGTTCATCAATGTTCCAAGATGTTTCAGGAACTCATTTTGCTTTATTGCTGAGTAGTATTCCATTGTATCTATGTACAACATTTTACTTATCCATTCATCCATTGATGGGCACGTAGGTTGTTTCCATCTTTTTGCTATTGTGAATAGTGCTGTGATGAACTTAGGTGTGCATATGCCTGTTCGTGTCATTTTTATTAGATCCCTAGTGTACCTCCTCTTAACTCTTATAAGCACTGAGACACTTGACATAGTCACAGAATTAACTTGACTATATCATCATCTCTAAGTTTTAAGATCATGAACTCTTACTCTTGTGTGTATCCTCCATGGTCCTAACAAGCACTAGAAAATGCACAGAGCAGGGGCTGACTGGTACAGAATGGTAGAGAAAGGTCTACTGTGGTTGCAAAAAAAAAAAAAAAAAAGAAATGTAGGCCTGACAAATGAGAGGACACATCATCTCAGAATATGACTTCTATAGCAGATGAGCCAAAATCATTGGGAAAAGTTTGCTTGTATTGCAGGCTACATATAGCTTAAGTAGCGAAGAAATATTAGGCATCAGTTGAGTACCCACTATGTACCAGACACTGTTCCAAGCTCACCTAATGTCCACTAATCATGAGACATTATTATCTCTATTTTACAGATGACGGAACAACGAAGCTCAGAGAGGTTAGTGAACTTGACAAAAGTCACATAGCTAAAAAGTGGCGCTAGCCAATAAGAACATGAAAAGATGCTCAATGTCATTAGTCATTAGGGAAATGCAATCAAACTCACAATGAGATACTACATCACATCCACTAGGATGGCTATAATTATTTTTTAAAAAAGGAAAATAACAAGTGTTGATGAGGATATGGAGAAGTTAGAACCCTCATACATTGCTGGTGGGAATATAAAATAATACAGTCACTTTGGAAAATAGTCTAGCAGGTCCTCAAATAGTTAAACACAGAGTCCCCATATGATCCAGCAATTCCACTCCTAGGTATATACCCAAGAGAATTGAGAAGCCAGGTTCACAAAAACTTGTACATGAATGTTCATAACAGCACTATTAAAAATAGGCAAAAAGTGGAAACAACCCAAATGTCCATCAACAAATGAATGGATAAACAAACTGTGGTATACTCACACAATAGAATACTATTCAGCCATGATAAGGCATGAGTACGGATACATGCTATAACATGAATGAACTTTGAAAACATGCTAAGTGAAGAAGTCACATATTGTATGATCGCATTAATATGAAATGTCTAGAACAGGCAAACCCAGAGACAAAATGTAGGTTAGTGGTTGCCAAGGACAGGGAGAGGAGGGGGGAATGAGGGGTGCCTGGTGCTAGATTTCCATTTGGGGTGATGAAAATTTTCTGGAATTAGTAATGATAGTTGCACAACTCAGTGAATATACTAAAAACCACTGAATTGTACACTGCAAAATGGTGAATTTTATGGCATGTGAATTATATCTCAATTTTTAAAAAGTGGAGCTATGGTTCAAACTTAGGTCTGACCACAAAGCCCATGGTCCCTATTCTCCCCGCCCCTTTTAAATTTTTTTTATTATGGAAAATGTTAAACATACAAAGGTAAAGAGAGTAGCATAATGAACCCCATTACACCGTTACCCAGTTTCAACTATTATCAACATTAACTCATTCTTATTTCATCTACTTTACCTTTTTTCTGGCATATTTTAGAATAAATTGCTTCACCCATAAATATGTCATTATTTATCTCTAACAGTTAAGGTGTTTAAAAAAAATACCACAATACCATTATTACACCCAACAAAATTCACAATAAATTTCTTAACATCTAGGTCTTTTTCTGTTTTCCTGAGGAGCAGTGGTGGTTCAGTGGTAGAATACTTGTCTTCCATGCAGAAGACCTGGGTTTGATTCCTGGGCAATGCACCTCTTGTGAAGCCACCACCCGTCTGTCAGTGGAGGTTTGTGTGTTACTATGATGCTGAACAGGTTTCAGTAGAGTTTTCAGACTAAGATAAGCTAGGAATAAAGGCCTGGCAGTCTACTACAGAAAAATCAGCCAATGAAAACTCTATGAATCACAAGCAATTCATTCCATTGTGCATGTGTTCGCCATGAGTCAGGGGTCAACTCATGGCAGCAAACAACAACAATTCTATTTTCCATGAACGAACCAACCATCAAAAGACTTTTGATGGTTGGTTTGTTCAAATCAGAATCCAAATAGGGTCCACATGCTGCATTTGATTGCTTTATCTCTTAATCTATAGCTGTTCCCCCTCCTTTTATTTAAATGCCATTTATTTGCTGAAAAAACATCTCATGTTTTAAATCACAAAAGTGATATAGATTACTGAACAAATAGTGTTGGGATAACTGGATAGTCATTTGAGAGGAAAAAAAAGATCAATCCATACCTCATTTAACCAGGAAAACCATAAAAATAAAAGATACCACAGGGGAAATGCATAAGCTTAGGTATAAGCATAAAGCTGAAGTATAAGGGAAAACCCAGCAACACTAAAGAACAAGTTCAATCCTCTTGACTATATAAAAATCAGTTCTGTTTGAGAAAAACAAACTCAGAAAACAAAGGGCAAACAAAAAAATTTGCAACTCATACCGAAAATGGCTAATGTCCCTAACAGAGAGGTGGAAAAAAGTCTAAACCTAAGAGAACATTTCACAAAAAAGGAAACACAAATGGATCTTAAGCATACGAAAAGATGCTCAAACTCACTTTTGGTAAGAGAATGAAAAATTAAAACAATACTGAAATACAGTATTTCACCTATAAGATTAGCAAATGTATTGGCAACGGAAACGGGCACTCTCAAATATTGCTGGTAGGGATGTAAACAGTACATACAGTCTCCAAACACAGCAATTGGGTATAATTTTTCAAAATTACAAGTGCACATACCCTTTGACTCAGCAATTCTTTTTCTATGAATTTATCTTACGTAAAGTACTTGGAACGACAATGCAAGGGTAAGCAACTGCATTGAAAGTGTATGTTATTCACTGCAGTTATTTGTAATAGCTAAAGGCTGAAAATAACCTAATTAACTGCCCATCAATAAAAGACTAGCTACGTACAATGGAATAGTATGGAGCCATAAAAAAATAATGAAATGACAAAGCTTTATGTACTCACGTGGAAAAATCACCAAGACAGGTTAAATAATAAAAGCAAGGTACAGAATATTATGCTGCCATTGTGTTTTTAAAAAATGCATATATTTGTGTGTGTGCGTATATATTATAGGTATTTATGTATATGAATAGTTATGGAGCTCTGGTGGTGTAGTGGTTAAGAGCTTGGCTGCTAACCAAAAAGTCAGCAGTTCAAATACACCAGCCATTTATTTCCTTTTATATGCACAGTATCTGTGGAAGAATACTAAACAAAGTGATAATACTGGCTGCCTCTAGGGAGCACAGTCTAGTGGCTAGGGGCAGGGGTAGAAGGTTGTTGGTTGTTGTTGTTTTATAAACCATATTTCCTTTTGTAAGGAGCCCTGTTGGCACAGTGGTTAAAGTGCTCAGCTGCTAACCAAAAGGTTCACGGTTCGAACCCACCAACAGCTCTGTGGAAGAAAAGATCTGGCAATCTGCTCCTGTAAAGATTATAGCCTAGGAAACTATATGGGGCAGTTCTACTCTGTCATATATTGTTGTTAGGTGCCGTCGAGTAGGTTGCTACTGATAGCGACCCCAAGTACAACTGAACAAAACACTGCCTGGTCCTGCCCCATCCTCACAATCGTTGCTATGTTTGAGCCCATCGTTGCAGTCACTGTCAATCTATCTTGTTGAGGGTCTTCCTCTTTTTTGCTGACCGTCTACTTTACAAAGCATGATGTCCTTCTCCAGGGACTGATCCCTTCTGATAACATGTCCAAAGTATGTAAGATGAAGTCTTGCCATCCTCGCTTTTAAGGAACATTCTGGTTGTTTTATTTCTTCCAAGACATATTTTTTCGTATTTCGGGCAGTCCATGGTATATTCAATATTCTTTGCCAACACCATAATTCAAAGGCATCAGTTCTTCAGTCTTCCTTATTCATTGTCCAGCTTTGGCACGCATATGAGGCGATTGAAAATTCCAATGCTTGGGTCAGGCCCACCTTAATCCTCAAAATGATATCTTTGCTTTTCAACACTTTAAAGAGGTGTGTTGCAGCAGATTTGCCCAATGAAATGTGTCATTTGATTGCTTGACTTCTGCTTCCATGGATGTTGATTGTGGATGTAAGTAAAATGAAATCCTTGACAGCTTCAATACTGTCTCTGTTTATTATGAGAACGTTTATTGGTCCAGTTGTGAGGATTTTTGTTTTCTGTCAGATGAGGTTGCTGTTAAGTTGGAACCAACTCGATGGCACACAACAAAAGCATATCCTTTTGTATCTTTTGCGTATCTATACCATGAAATGAAATCCTTATTCAAAAGATAAATTACGGCTGAATAAAAGCAGAACATACTCAGCATAAAAAATTAAACAGTACAGGAGGGTGTAGTGAAAAGTAATAGTCCTATTACTCCCATTCCCTGGAGGTAATTGCTGTTCCACAAAATTTCTATGCAGGTGGAAGCACATGCATCTTTTTCCCCCCTGAAGCTCCTGCTCTTTTTACTGAGCCAGTGCCTCATCAGAAGAATCACCTGATATGCTCCTTAAACATCATATTCCCAGGCTGCTCCTTGGAGAGACTGAATCAGTAGGTCTATGGCAAAACACCTCTCCGAGAAGAGTTTAATGTCTCATTTCCAACTACAAGCAGTCTAAAGCAGTGGTTTTCAAACTGCCTTCTGATAAAGGATTTAAGAGGTTGGAAAATTGAACCATATAACCGAAAAGGATAGGTGCCCCTACTTCAACTTTAGCTCATATTCCCCCGTTTTATCTATTTTGTATTTTGCCTTTTTCAGAAATATTTTATTTGAAGAATGTTTGCTACTGAAAATAACTAGAAGTATTACTAAAAGCTCACTAGAATGTAAACTGCAAGAGGGCTGGGATTGTTTTCTGTTTTGTTCAGTGTTGTGTCTGCAGCGCATAGGCTAGTAGGCAACCTGTTTCAGGATTCAGCCAATAATTATTGAGCCAGGCATTGATGTATGCCAGGCACTGATCTAGACGTGGAGTCCCTGGGTAGTGCAAACAGCTAACATGCTCAGTTGCTAATGGAAAGGTTAGCAGTTTGAGTCAACCCAGAGGCGCCTTAGAAGAAAAGTCTGGGGATCTACTTCCAAAAAATCAGCCATTGGAAACCCTATGGAGAGCAGTTCTATGGAGGCAGAACCTGGATTTAAGCCCCATCAGATCTGACTCCGAAATAGTGCTCTTTGCACCAAATATGCTGCTTCTCAAATAAAGGCAACTGGAAAACTGGGCATACACTAACTTCAGATCAATTCATAAAGTTATACAATAAGCACAGAGTCATAAAGAATAACTACATTGTGAGAACATTAGTGGTTGTGACCATGTTACAGCCATCTGTGCCTCTAGTACCCTGCCTGCAGCATGTAAAGAGCTTAATAAATGCTTGTTATTTTAAAGTAACCTCAAACCAGAGACAATACTGCTTTCTGATCTCTGCAATACTTGACCTCCTCCAGCTTGCCCCAAATTCCTCTGTTTGGATACTAGCCTCACTTCCATCTATCATGTTAAACACACCAAACTGGTGTCTGACTCAGGCAGGGCTCTGTGGCCTACCTTCTCCACCTGTTCTCAATTCCAAAGCAGAAAGCAATCAGAAATGACAAAGAAACCACCTTACAAGAAAACTCGAGGGAGGAGGGTGGATTATGTGTAAGTATGCTAAGCAGTAGAAATATGGATGACTTATATTTCAACTTCAAAGCCTGTGTGACTTGAGGACTAATTACTGAAAAATTACAGACCAAAACCTACTGTTGATGCAAATATGCATCAGTACACACTGTGGAGTTCAACAACCACTAAGTGACTAAATGGGTAATCATGAAGCTAAAGAATAATGTATAATTAAAAAGTAAGAACAGCAGCAATTGAAAACCAGAGATAATTCAAGGAAATATTGATAAAGTAGACTTCCCTCTGAACTGTAGGAATTCCAATTATCTACATGCACATGTATGGTAGTCTTTGCAATGAAATGTCAATCAATCTTCAGGTGGTAGAATACAGATCCAGTATTCAGTAAGCATTAATAAAGTGCTAATTTTAATTTATGAATACCCAATTTTAGTAACTTTATTCTCTTATTCTTGGAGCCACCCCATTTCTGCAGGTAAAATTGTCTGTCACATGTAAGAACCAAAACCAAAGTGAAGACTTAGATTTTTTTTTTTTTTCAGTTGTAGCTCATCAGTGGACTGGAGACTATGCTTTGAGAATATTCTTTTTCTTTTTTTATTGTGCTTTAAGGGAAAGTTTACAGCTCAAGTTAGTTCCTCCCACAAAAATTTATGCACACATTGTTATGTGACCCTAGTTGCTCTCCCTATAATGTGAAAGCACACTCCTCCTTTCCACCCCAGATTTCCCATGTCCATTCAGCCAGCTCCTGTCACCTTATGCCTTCTATCTGGCCTCCGGACAGGAACGGCCCATTTAGTCTCATGTATCTATTTGAACTAAGAAGCACACTCTTCACGAGTATCATTCTATGTCTTATAGTCCAGTCTAATCTTTGTCTGAAGAGTTGGCTTCGGGAATGGTTTTAGTTCTGGGTTATCAGAGAGTCCGGGGGCCATGTCTTCTGGGGTTCCTCTAGTCTCAGACCATTAAGTCTGGTCTTTTTACTAGAATTTGAGTTCTGTACCTCACTTTTTTCCTGCGCTGTCAGGAACCCTCTGTTGTGTTCCCTGTCGGGGCGGTCGTTGGTGGTAGCCGGGCACCATCTAGTTCTTCTGGTAGCCGGGCACCATCTAGTTCTTCTGGTCTCAGGCTGATGGGGGTGCTTTGAGAATAATTTTTATAATCTGTGAATACAGCAGGCGCTTTGGCATACAATGAACCTATGCTCAAATTCAAGTTCCAGAATAGCTGTGGAACTGTAAAAAGGAGATTTTGCTAATTCCTACTGTATTGTAAGATTTAGAAATTATATAAAATACCCGGCTCATGGGTTCTGAAGAAGTGGTTATGAAAAAAAATCATTGTTCTCCAGAGATGAAGTCTATGGTATGTACTACTGTCTTGCAGGAGCTCAGAAATCATTTGAGACAAGTAGATACCACAACAAGCACTTGTTCTGCCCAAAGTAAATCTTCAGGATTGAAAAGTCTAGTAACCTGATGAAAGGTATCCTTGAGAACAAAAGGAAAATAAGAATCCAAGGGAGTTTCTGGGTTACCTCAGAAAGGAAGATAGGAACTACAGAGAGGACAATGATGGTGAGAAGTTTCTAAGAACCCTTGAGCCAGGGCCTGCAAATGCCTACAGGCGTTGGGCAGATAACATAAAAGAATGAAGTGGGCTGGGTAAAGAAAAATCAACTGCCAGAAATCTGATTAGATTTCTTCCTTTTTACTAAAGTATGCTGTGGCATTAATAATATAAACATGCAATATATTGGATATTACATTTGAAATTCAAAATAAAAAACAAGTTAAAAACCAGAAAATTTTCATCATTACATTAAAAAAAAATTTGGTATTTATTACTCCTTTGATTTCCAACTGGAGGCCTGATACCTTTCTCATATTTGCTTACTGTATCCTAGCTTTTTGCTTTGTTTTGTTTTGATATGCCCAAATAGGTTGCTTGAGTGAGCTAGCTTGATTATTTTCACCTTTGAAGCTCTAACATCCTGTCACCAGATAGCTAAAGCTGTTATCAGGTATATGAGCCTAGGAGTCCATTCACTTTTCTTGTATGGATTCAGCTCAGGTGTCCAGGTAGTTGGTCAAGTGTGTAGTACAGGCTCTGCTGATACCTTTCTTGTGTACCGAGAGGTCCATGTCAGGTCTTATATTTTTGTGTTGCAGATTTTAGCCTTGAATCCTTTAACCGTGAGTGATTAAGTTTGTCTTTCATAATTTTAATTTCATAATGGAAAACAGCTGTTTAGAAATGTATGCATTTTAAAACACAGAGTGATTTTTATGTTTAGGTGGCTACTCCCAATGTATTTGTAGAATTTTGGTATTTCCATGACATCATGCTTCATATTCAGAACCACAGCACAGTAATTCAGTATCACCTTTGTAGTTCTTCTTCCACACCATGAATATTAACTGAGAAAGGCTAAGTAGACAATATTAGTTCGTTTTCATAAACTGTAATGTCAGGAAATCATTGGTGAATTCAAAAGACAATGCCACAATTTCGGGAATGTAATTCAGGCTATCACTTTCATTTCTTGAAAACCAATTTCAGCAAAGGAAAGTCAGTATACGAGCCAGTTTCTTTTGCCAAATGAGTTTCCCAAAGACATAATCTTGCTAGGAATGTGCAAACCCAACCGTACATTTGGGCTCAGCTCACCTGAGCTGAATCCATACAAGAAAAGTGAATGGACTCCTAGGCTCATATACCTGATAACAGCTTTAGCTATCTGGTGACAGGATGTTAGAGCTTCAAAGGTGAAAATAATCAAGCTAGCTCACTCAAGCAACCTATTTGGGCGTATCAAAACAAAACAAAGCAAGAAGCTACTTCTTAACAACCCTTTTATTCAAAGTGTTTAGATGAGTTGTAATACCAACCAAACAGGTCAAATATTTTATTCAGTCTTTTGCTGGTGCCCTGAAGTAGGAATCCCCTTTGCATGCCAAACAAGTCAATTTTTTTTTGATATCTTCAGCACCTTGCCTCAACTAAGCCAATCAACCTCCATAGAATAGAGCAGACTTCTACTATATATATGTAATAATTCACCAAAGTATTCAACTGTATTTGGTACAAAGCACAATCACTAGTTCTGACATGATTCATTTTGAACTTTTTAGCACAAAGTGAATCCTGAGTGACACAATGAACAGCTTTAAGTCCTTGTAAGGTGTTTCTGCTTCAAATTGAAGTTTCCTAAGTCCAACACTAACACTGCCCATTGCAGAAACACTCTGTAGTTATATTTACTAATTTTGACCAATTATATTAAAATTTCAAGACTTTTCTCTACAAAAATCAGGTATTTCCTGATGTATTTATCCCAGGCTCCAAATCCAAAATAGTTAGGTTACATCAAACTTCTTAACACACGAATTGTATCTAGGTGCAGTGATTCTCAAACTTTAGTGTGTGTTGGAATCTACAGGAGGACTTGTTTAAACAGATTGATAAGCCCCACCTCCAGAGTTTCTGATTCAGTAAGTCTGGGTCCAAGCTCAAGAATGTGCATTTCTAACAAGTTCATAGGTAGTGCTGGTGCTGCTTGCTGGTCAGGGGCCATACTTTGAGAACCACTGGCTAGGCATACAGTTAAGTGTATTGATATGTGGGTGGTGTTTATATCTGTTACAATCAGCTGCAATATAAAACTTCACAAATAATTTAACCTTTTGATTTATCACAAAAATGTTCACCCATAAATCTTTAACACCTCGAGCAACAAATACTTATTTATGACATAATTTCTACTGTATTCAGCACTCTTTTATAAAACTACCATCTATAAGAGTTTTCAAACCCTGGCAATTTTTCATCTATATATAATTGTATTTCATGGCAACGTCACTTATTCTATCTGCATTAAAAAGCAGCCTACTGAAATTCCAAGCCCTTTTTAAAGTTCTTTTAGTTTCACCATTCATCATTTTTGCATACCGGCATATTTCTTACAATGGCTTAAACTGTAGCCTTTAAACAGACACATTTTATTTAAATATATAGATACAGTCATCTCTTCCACAAAGAAATAGGCCTCTCTCTCATTTTCCTTTAAATATGTGACCTTAGATAAATAACATTTTTGTTTTCACTTTTCATAGATGTGGGTACAAGAAATATTTCATGTTCTTCAAAACTACTATAAAAAAGTACAAGCACAACAGTCAATGGTGTATTAGTTATCTATTTATGTGTAACAAATTACCCCCAAAACTCAGTAGCTTAAAACAATATTTGTTATCTCATAGTTTCTGTGTGTGTGGCTTAGCTGGGCCCTCTGGCTTGAGGTCTCACAGGCTGCAATCAAATTGTCAGCCAAGGGCTGCAGTCCTCTCAAGGCTTGACTGGGGAAGGATCAATTTCCAAGCTTACTCACGTGGCTTTTGGCAGGATTCAGTTCCTTGTGGGCTGTTGAACCAAGGGCCTGAGTTCCTCAGTGGCTGTTTTGGAGGCTGCCCTCAGTTCCTCATCATATAGGCCTCTCCATAGCATAGCTCACAACATGGCTGTTGGCTTCATCAGAGCGAGCAAGCAAGCAAGAAAAGCCAGAGACAGAGAGTGGAAACAAGATGGAAGTTGCTGTTTTTTATAACCAAGTCTCAAAGTGACATCCTATTGCTTTTGTTATATTCCGTTTGTTTATTAGAAGCAAGTCACTAGGTCTAGCCCACACACAAGTTGGGGGGGGGGCGGTGATTACACAAGGTATGAATGCCAGGAGATGGGGATCGTTGGAAGCCATTATAGAAGATGTCTATCACAAATACCAAGTGGCACTTGGTCACTGTGTCAGGGAGACACCATGGAGTGGTGGAGACTTTGATCAGTGAAGACCATGTAGCTCATCTAAAGAAGGCAACTAGTGTTTCCAGAAGATCTGATATTTCAAGAGTAGCCAGAAAGCCAGAGATTTTTTTGAAACATTTCTCAGTTTTTTAATGTTGGCAACAAATTAAAAAATACATGCATGGGCCATATGTGGCCTATGGGCTGTCATTATGACATCTCTTTGTAATTTCCTATGTGGTACAGATGAAAGGGCAAGTGGTTAAAAGCTTAGATGCTAACCAAAAGGTTAGCAGTTCGAATCTACCGGCTTCTCCTTGGAAACCCTATGGGGCAGTTCTACTCTGTCCCATAGCGTTGCTCAGAATTGGAATTGACTCAACAGCCAGAGGTTTGGTTTATAGATAAAAAGGCATGGGCTTTGGTGTTTGGTATGCAAATCTTGGTTCTGCCACTTATTACGGCTATGTCCCTGGACCTATGACAAGGGCCAGAGAAATAATCCTTGGGGCTTATACTGTATTTTCCTACTTATTTGTCTCCCCTAATAGACTATGAGCACCTAGAGGGAAAGAGAACCACATTTTGTACCCCTGACCTCAACACTCCTTATCTCACTTCCTGCATTTTTCTCCACAGCACTTGTTACACTACCAAAAACAAACAAACCCTAAACCAGTTGCTGTCGACTCAATTCCGACTTATGGCAACCCCATGTGTTTCATAGTAGAACAGTGCTCCATAGAGTTTTCAACAGCTGTGATCTTTCAGAAGTAATTGCCAGGCCTTTCTTCCAAGGTGCTTCTGGGTAGATTTGAACCACCAACCTTTTTGCTAGTAGCCAAGCACTTAACTGTTTGTGCCACCTATGGACTCCACTATACCACATAATGTGCTACATATTTTGCCTATTTATCTTGTTTATTGTCTGTTCTCCGTACTAGAATATAAGCTTCATGAGATCAGAGATATGTCTGTTTTATTTTGTTCGCTGCTATATCCTCACAATCTTGACTCGTGCCTGGCACATAATAGATTTCCAGAAATATTTGTTGAATGAATGAATTCCTTTGTTCATAGTACTGAACACAGCTGCTCAAAAAATGTTAATTGAACTGAAATGCATTTATTGTCCTGACAAGAAAAAATGGGGTGAAGTGAGGCTAGAAAATGGTAGGCAGATCATGAAGGACCCTGTATGCCATGCCATGCTAAGCTTAAAGCATGAGAATAAAGTTATTAATGACCAACCTACTTGGCACACAAGATATTTTGGTCAAAGTGGTAGTAGCTAGCTCTTATACAGCATCTACCATGTGCCATATAATGTGCTAAGGAGTCCCGGTGACACAATAGTTAAGTGATAGGTTACTAACCGAAAGGTCAGTGATTCAAACCCACCAGCAGCTCCATAGGAGAAAAGGCATGGCCATCTGCTCCTGTAAAGATTATAGCCTAGCAAACGTATAGAGACCAAAGTTTATTAAAGGTTACTGGAGGGAGGGAGGATGAAAAGGGGTGGGGTGATTAATGGTGATAGAAAAATCACATTGATTAAAGGTAGGGTTGCACAGCTGATTATTGTAATTGCTGTCAATAAGTTGTACACTTATAAAAAGCTGAAATGGTAAACAAAAGTTGCGTGATAGATATATTTACAACAATGACCAAAAAAAAAAAAAAAGACTAGCTGCTGAGGCTGCTTATGTAGAACCAAAAACCTCACAGGATTTGGTTCCTTCGTTTAGAGATTTAGGATCTTGGTTTCCTGGATCATCCCAGTTAATTGGCCTAATAACCTGTTTAGTGCTTCTGTTCTACCTCCTAGTTCATTCTGCAGTGCCTGGGGTCTTAAAAGCTTGCAAGTGGCCATCCAAGGGATGACCATTGGTCTCTATTTGCCAAGAGCAACAGAGGAAGGAGAGGCAAGAATAGGTGGACGAAGTGGAATGTGTGGCTAATTGCCTCCATGAACAATTGCCTTCTTTGCCATGAGACCAGAAGAACTGAATGATGCTCAGCTACCATTGCTAAATATTTTGGTCACAGGTTCTGTAGAAGAATCCTGATAAAAGGGGAAAGCACAGAACAGAATTTCAAATTCTCATGGATTCCTTGCCTCCAGACTTTTTGGAGCCAAGGGGGCTGGATGAACCCCTGAAACTATTGCCCTGAAATTGCCCTGAGATAAATATCCCCTGCAGTCTTAAAACCAAACAATAGTTTAGCTTAACTAGTAAAAAAAATGTCTGTCTTGGCATTATGTTCCTTTAAGAACAATCTCCATTGATTAAAGTGACAACAACTCCAAAGATTAGATAAGAACCTTGGGGGCAGTGAGTTTATGTTAATGGGGGAGGAACAACTCTGAAAAAGAGGGTGTGAATGGTTGCTCAACTCCAAGAATGTAATCAATGTCATTGAACTATACATGTAGAAACGGCTGAATTGGTGTATGTTTTGCTATGTATACTCCCAACAACAAACCACACACACACACAAAACATTACAGCCTAGGAAACCCATGAGGCAGTTCTATTGTCATATAGGGTTACTATGAGTTGGAATCAACTTGACGGCACACAGCAGCATATAATGTGCTAAACACTTATATTAAATCATTTAACGCTCACAACAAAGTCTGTAATATAAGTATCATTACTATCCACACCTCACCAATGAGGAAGCTGAGGCACAGAGAGGTTAAGTAACTTGCTGTAACTAGTAGGTAGAAGAACAGGTACTTAAACCCAGGCAGTCTGGCTCCAAGGTCTGTTCTCTTAGTCATTATGCTACATATACTCAATATAAATAAAAGTGATATGGAAAAAGTTATTGAAATGCAACTACAAAAAATACAACTATACTGTTTCATGATATGTTAAAGATGGAGGATTTTGCTGTCAAATATATTTTGGTTCAGAGCTTGGACCAACCACATTCTAGTAGTACAACCTTGGACCAGTGACTATGCTGAGCCTGTTTTCAGTTATAAAAGATGGAGATTAACACCCACCTGAAGGGTAGTTGTGGGATTAAATGAGATAATGAATATATGTAAGGTACCTAGCCCATGGTAGCTATTATATTATCACTAAACAATGATGCATTCTATAGATGCATTGCTAAGCAGTTACAAAATTTACTTCTGTTTAAGTGGAATTTGGCAATTCAGATTTGCAATCTGAGCTGATTTACATGGAGCTAACATATAACATTATAAAACACTGATTCTAAATTCTTCCTTATCCAACCTTTAAAGCAGCTTTAAAGACAGTCAATCAACCAATCTCTCTCTTATTTCCCTCTCCCAACAACCATTACCATATAAAGGCAAATCCCTACCCTCCCGGAACTCAGATAAAACAAAATTATAATATGATGTGAAAATACTATGAGAACACATGTAGTTCAACCCTGTACCGGAGACTAAATGGGCAGGGACAAGAAGGCAGGAGGGGACAGGAAAGCTAGATGAATGGAAATGGGGAACCCAAGGTCGAAAAGGGGAGAGTGTTGACACATCACGGGGTTGGCAACCAATGTTACAAAACAATTTGTGTATTGTTTACTGAGAAACTAATTCTCTCTGTAAACTTTCACCTAAACCACAATTAAAAATAATAATAAAATAAATATTATGAGAGTCAGAGGTTAGAAAAGAGCACTGCACTCTGGTAGCATACAAAAAGAAGCCATTCATTTTAGCTGGAGGAGACAGCCTGGGAAAGCTTTCCTAGTGGTAACTTTTAAGCAGGAATAAGTAGGAATTTACCATGCAAGGGTGAGGGTAACATAAGAAAGCACTGTATGAAACCACCAAACCAGCTGCTATTGAGTCGATTCTGACTCATAGTGACCCTACAGGGCAGAGTAAAACTGCCCCATAGGGCTTCCAAGGAGCAGCAGGTGGATTTAAACTGCTGACCTTTTGGTTAGCAGCAGAGCTCTTAATCACTGCACCTCCAGGGCTTCACTACATGAAAGGACATGGTATATCTAAGAAACTAAAAAAAAAGTTCAGAATGGTTGTAACATGTGTGGGTGGAGGTGAATACCACGTAAGGCTGGAGAGAGTTTGGGATCAGACTATTAAAGACGCCGTATGCCATGCTGAGAAGCTTGGATTTAGTCTGACAGGCAAAAAGAAGCCAGCGGATATCTTTGAGTACACAAAAGAGTTGGCTTTCATTTTCGGGATGGTATCTCCAGCAGCAATGTGGCAGGTGGACTATAATCCAAAGTATTATGGTAAAGGAACAAGTTGAGGCTGTTTTCATGGTTCAGATAAGAAATTGAGAAAGCCTCAACTAAGACAGTGGGAGTGGAGACAGAAGTCACTGGATTCAGGAGACATTTCTGAGGTAGAGTGCAATGGATAAGACAGTGTGTCAGGAGAGACTGGAACACTTATACACTGCTGGTGGGATTGTAAAATGGTACAACCCTTTGGAATTGATTTGGCACTTCCTTAAAAAGCTAGAATTAGAACTACCATACAATCCAGCAATCCCACTCCTTGGAATATATCCTAGAGAAATAAGAGCCTTTACACGAACAGATATATGCACACCCATGTTCACTGCAGCACTGTTTACAATAGCAAAAAGAGTGGAAACAACTGAGGTGCCCATCAACGGATGAATGGATAAATTATGGTATATTCACACAATGGAATACTACACATCGATAAAGAACAGTGATGAACCAGTGAAACATTTCATAACATGGAGGAATCTGGAAGGCATTATGCTGAGTAAAATTAGTTGCAAAAGGACAAATATTGTATGAGACCACTATTATAAGAACTCGAGAAATAGTTTAAACGGAGAAGAAAATATTCTTTGATGGTTATGAGAGTTGGAAGGGAGGGAGGGAGAGGGGCATTCACTAATTAGATAGTAGATAAAAACTACTTTAGGTGAAGGGGAGGACAACACACAATACAGGTGATTTCAGCACAACTGGACTAAACCAAAAACTAAGAAGTTGCCTGAATAAACGGAATGCTTCAAAGGCCAGCGTAGCAGGGGCAGGGGTTTGGGGACCATGGTTTCAGTGGACATCTAAGTCAATTGGCATAATAAAATCTATTAACAAAACATTCTGCACCCCACTTTGGAGAGTGGCTTCTGGGGTCTTAAACGCTAGCAAGGAGCCATCTAAGATGCATCAATTGGTCTCAACCCACCTGGAGCAAAGGAGAATGAAGAACACCAAAGATACAAGGTAATTATGAGCCCAAGAGACAGGAAAGGCCACATAAACCAGAGACTACATCAGCCTGAGACCAGAAGAACTAGATGGTGCCCAGCTACAACCGATGACTGCCCTGACAGGGAACACAACAGAGAACGTCTGAGGGAGCAGGAGAGCAGTGGGATGCAGGCCCCAAATTCTCATAAAAAGACCAGACTTAATGATCTGAGACTAGAAGCACCCCAGTGGTCATGGTTCCCAGACCTTCTGTTAGCCCAAGACAGGAACCATTCCAAAAGCCAGATCTTCAGACAGGAATTGGACTGGACAATGGGATAGAAAATGATACTGGTGAAGAATGAGCTTCTTGGATTAAGTAGACACATGAGACTATGTTGGCATCTCCTGTCTGGAGGGCGGATGGTAGGGCAGAGGGGGTCAGAAACTGGCCGAATAGACACTAAAAGAGTGGAGGGAGGGAGTATGCTGTCTCATTAGGTGGAGAGCAATTAGAAGTATATAGCAAGGTATATATAAATTTTTGTATGAGAGACTGACTTGATTTGTAAACTTTCACTTAAAGCACAATAAAAAAAATTCAAAAAAGATTGTGTGTCAGCTTGGCTGGGCCATGATTCTCAGTGTTGATACGTGATCACCCCCTTGATGGGATCTACTGTGAGCAGCCAATTAATTGAAAGGGAGTTTCCTTGGGCATGTGGCCTGCATCCGAATATAAGCAACGTTTCTGGCTTTTTGCTTGCTCTGGGTCCTGCAGCTGGCTCCTGCTCTCTGACCCACCAATCTTGAGTTCACCAGCCCCTGCAGCTGCATGAATCAGGAGAAGCCTTGTGGTCATGCCGGTAGATCTTGGGATTTGCCAACCTTCACAGCCTGTGAGCCCTGCTCTCTGACTTGCCGATCTTGGGTTCGCCAGCCCCTGCAGATACGTGAATCAGAAGCCTCTATCCTGATCCATAGACTTGGGACGTTCCAGCGTCTACAATCGTGAGCTGTTTACTTGATATAAATCTCTCTCTATAGATTTATATTTATACACATTACTGGTTTTGCTTCTCTAGACTACCCGGCCTAACCTAGAGTTAACAGCATTTGGTGACCAGTTGGATATGGGAAGTTACAGGACAGTGAAAAATCAAGGACAACACTGTTTCTGACTTGAAATGGATGAAAGATACCATTTATAGGAAAACAGACTAACAGAAGTAGAACAAGATTTAGGGAAAGACAATGAGTTCTACCTTGGATCTTTTTTAGTCTAAGAAACCTATAAGACACCGAGGAGTAGAGAGCTGAAAAGATGTGTCAAAGCTCATGAGAAAAATTGGGGGTAGAGAAAGAGCTATAGGAATCATCAGAATACAGTTAAGGCTCCAAGTTATAATAACAGATTGCTCAGGAAATGAATGTAAAGAATATGACTAGGACAGAAGACTTGAGAGCAACAACATACAAGGGAGTGGGCAGAAGGGGAGGAACAACTTAAGAAAGGAGAAAGAGCCAGAGATTTATAAGAAGAATCAGAAGTGAGTAGGATCATGGAATCCAAGAAAGGAAACTCAAGGAAATGATGGCTCCATGATGTTCACTAACTTGAAGAGGACCAAAAAATAGGAATGGATGCAGCAGCTTCAGAGTGGTGGTAACAGATGCAAACTGGCAATAGGCTAAAAAAAAAAATGGGAATTAATACATTCTTCTCTTTCAAGAATAACGGTGAAAAAGAGGATAAGGGTAATAGTGTAAAAGGATTATAAAGAGGTAGTTTTTGTTTTTTAAAGATTATTTGTGGTATGCTATAAGTGAAAGAAACCAGAGAGGGAGAAACGGAAAATGCAGAAAAGAAAGGGATTGCTTCTTTTGAATTCCTATACCACCACTGTATGCCTAACTCACTTGGCAATTAGCTTACACATTGTAATGTACTGGCAGTGATGTACATTTAGCAATGCTGGCACAAAGTAAGTGCTCCATGGGTCTATTTATTGTGTGTGTGTGTATCTAGGCATATTATCTAGCTAATAAGAATGTACAATCTTACACAAGGATGTACAAAAGGAAATGGTGTGGTGGGATTGTGGAAAGAGACTGGACAATGCAGAACTAGAACAAGGAGTTTTATCCACCACATCACTTTCTAGTTCCCAGACCAAAGAAAAATCATCGCACCTCTCTGTACCTCAGTTGCTCAACTGTTAAATGGGGATAATCTTGCAAGCTTGTGAGGATTAGATATTTAAAAAGCACTTTATATACAACTTGGTGCTGCTCACTAAATAGTAATAATTACTACTTTGATTTTTGCTATTACTATAGCACCTAGAAGAGTTGGATGTGTCTGTGACCGCAGATTAGTAAACAATCAAGAGACATAGCAGCCATTGCTATAAGGTACTCTAGAGAACCAAGCACAAAATTACATCAGCTCTTGGTCAGGCAGTTTGGTTATTATGTACCACCAATATGGCTTCTGCCATACTCGAGGACTGTAACTTAATATTTTTCTTTAAATCAATTCACTTTTCTTTAATTGGCCCATTCTAAAAAATTATAGTTTTGAAATGATGGATTTGATGTGCTAATTCTTTTTTTCTAATTCACATTAACTATTAAAATAAAGCATTCATCCTCTTACTGACCCCACATCATCTCCTTAACCAGTCTAAAACTGCTTTAGGTTGCTCTGCTTCTGAGACCCTTCAGAAGAGACCAGGCTAGAAATTTGTGGTTTTATTTAATTTCCCTGCTATTGGTGTTTAGCATTTGCAAAAGTCTCCACAGCATATAAATGAAATCGGCCAAGTGACAAAATCAATCCCAACAATATTCACTGAATCTTTTCATGAGAAGTTCTAAATTGTCTCAAGCTAAACAATTTAGCAATTTTTCTACTATTAATCCCTCTACCCAGGGCCAGATTACCCAATAAGCATGGTATGCATGGGCCCAATTGTACCTTCCCACCAATCTGCTGTGCAGTTATTAACCAATACTTTTCAAGTCTGTGCTACAATCCAGGAAGTTCTCCATCACTCCAACAACCAAAAACTGATTGTAACCAGAACCAGCAGAGAGAACTCCAGACACTTAACATCTATAAACACTTTACACATACAATTTTGGATCCAGTCTTAAATTCCCTGTATTAAATGTCACACTTTAATTTTTAAAAGACACTCCTACAATTTATTCTCTTAGGATCACTGACCTAGTCAATTCAGGGAAAAAAAATTTATCCTGCACCCAAAATATGCAAGACACTATGGAGAATATGAAAAGATCATAGAGTTTGTTTATAATCTAGCATGGGGAATAAGATTTATACATTTCCAAAGACTGCTTCTAAGGACTGAAGAGGACTGCTGGGATTTCCACCCCACCCCCAACATTTTACTACAGAAAACTTCAAACATATGGCAAAGCCGAAATTTTTTTTTATAGCGAACTTCTTAATATCCATCACCGAGATTCTACCATTTTTACCATACTTGTTTTATCACATATCCATCGATTCAATCCAACTTATTTTTTGATGAACTGCTGGAATTTTAAAATGAGACATTGTGTGATGAAGTGTGACAAGAATTTTAGTAGGCCCACATACCTATATTAGGGTTGCTTGTTCAAAATTTGACAAATAATGTGCATGAACAAAACGTTTGGCAACTACAAGCTCAAACTCAGTGTCCAACTCTTCTGCAACTTCTCCAGTCTCCTGCCGACTACAATTGAAATGTATTCAGAGCTTACAACTGGCCACTTTAGACCTCCACACCCTTGTACTGTCTGAGCTATGCCTCCCATAGGCGTCATATTTTTCATCATGCACATACTGCTATTATGGCAACTGTCCCTGGGTAGAGCAAACAGTTAATGTGCTTGGCTGCTACCTGAAAGGTTGGAGGTTCGAATCCATCCAGTTGCCTTGGAAGAAAGGCCTGGCAACCTACTTCCAAAAACTCAGCCACTGAAAACTCTGTGGAACACACTTCTACTCTGACACACATAGTATCTACAACTTTATTTTCAGTCTTTCACTAAACCTGAGTTCCCTGAGTGTAAAAGGATCCGCTTATTTACCTCTGAATTCTCATAGTACGTAGCCTATAACAAGCATCCATTAAATGAATAATGAAAACGAATCAATGAATATCCTGAACCTGTATTTAGGTGGAAGCCAGGGAAGAATTCAGTTAAGCATGGGAATGATCTAACCACAGTAGCACTTTAGAAAGGTTCACCTTAGAGCACTCTTTTTAAGAGTATGAGATTTGGAGCCAGACTTCTTGGACACAAATCCCAGAATTGCAGCTCTACCACTTATTGCTGGGAGACTCGAGCCAAGTTTCTAAATCTCCTGTGTCTCAGTTTCCTCATTTAGAAAAGGACAACAATACTGCTTCATAGGTTAATTTGAATTCAAAGGAGATACTTAAAAAAAGAAAAGGCACATACAATGAATCTGACACATACAAGGAGACTAAAAGTCCTTACAGCTTGGGTGGTAGCAGTGAAAACAATGTGAAAAGAATAGCCATAAATAATCTACTAAAAAATGTTCAGTCAGGAGTAATGGATTACATTACTATCATAAATACTATAAAAATGTGTTGTATTATTTTCTTCGTATATTTGAGATATTTTATGATTGAATTTTTCATTATTAAAAACAGCTATATATATATATTTTTTAATTTACCTAGCCTAGGCGCTGATTTGATGCTGGGCACAAGGTGTCTAGCATGACTGGACTCTAGCCACAAACACCACGGCCACTGCAAGCTTCTCAATGCAGGTCTTTGTCTCTCAGCTGAGATTTCTTTCCTCTTCATTACTCCACCCTGTACCATTTCTTTAGTTTGTGATTTCTGTAATTCCCTATCCTGTCTTCTACCTGTGAGCATCCCCAAGAGCCTTATGGGTTTGAGGTTTCATCCTATCCGACCCTGTACTATTCTTTTTCTTCTTCCTGCCAACCTCTTTTACTCAAGCCTTGCTATTCCCTTCATGTAGAAACATAAGAGTATGGGGAGGCAACAGAGCCATAGCAGTGGTGCCAAGAACTGTGAATGCTGCCAAACTGTTCCCCAGGTCTCAAAGACAGTGACCCAACTGAAAGCAGAGATTGGATTTAACTGCCCATGGGGCCTTATATTCCTTTTTTGTTTCTGCTCATTTTCTTCCTCCCATTTGAAGCAACCTCCTCCCAAACCTATGACCCATTCAAACCCAACCCATCCTTGAAAACCCAGGTCTTCAGGGAAGCCTCCCCTGATCATTTTAGACCACAGTTAACCCCACCCCCAATAAGTACTGTACTGTCTGTACCAAGAAGCATAATCACATACACACTTAATACCGTTAAATAAATGTTTCATGTGTTTATATTTGATTTTCCAAGAGCAAGAACCATGTCTCACATATCTTTCAAACCCCTCCACGGGTTAATACTTGTTGAACAGTGAGTAGAGCAGTTGAGTTTTTGTTTGTTTAGGCTAAGGCAGGAGGAAGTAGAAGCATGTTAGAAAAAAAAAAAAGGAAGTAGAAGCATGTTAGAAAAAAAAAAGTTGACTAGACAGATGGGTAAGAAACACTAGGTCTGGATGTGGGAAAAAAGCTGTAGAAGAAAGGTGCTCGATTTACACCTGTTTAATTGATTTGCTTTGAGGTGGGAAAGAGGCATATAAAAGTGACGCCAACGGGGGGGGGGGGGGTGTGTGTGTGTGTGTGTGTGTGTGTGTGTGTGTGTGTGTGTGTGTGTGTGTGTGTGTGTGTGTGTGTGTGTGTGTGTGTGTGTGTGTGTGTGTGTGTGTGTGTGTGTGTGTTTACAGAGAAAATTCTGACCAAATTTTGCTAAAATCTAGGAATGGGCCAACTGGTTAAGTGAAGGTAAAGGGATCTGTTGGGAGGTATGGGCAGAGATGTGGTTAGGTAGGTGAGCGAACAGGAACGGATACTATGCAGGGGTGGATAAAAACCCATTGCCGGGGAGTTCATTTCGACTCATAAGAACTCTATGGAACAGGATAGAACTGCCCCATAGGGTTTCCAAGGAGCGGCTGGTGGATTCTGAACTGCTGATCTTTTGGTTACCAGCCACAACTCTTAACCAGTGCGTCACCAGGGCTCCAAAATGCCTGGGGTTAATTAGGCAGGTGGGTTAGCTGATTAGGTCGTTGAGGAGATGGAAGGCAGGTAAGTTGGGAGGGATTGTAGGTGCCGGGTGTGTTAAGATCCGGGCCCTCCCTCACCTTGACCCAGAAGTGGATGAGTGCTACCCTCACGCACTGGCTAAGGCAGACCGGTGGCAGGAACCAGGCCTATGGTGGAGGGGTGCCCTTGTTGCCCACGTGTCCCACGATTAGTTGCACTGTCTGCTGCTCGGTCTGACACCGACGGCCCCACTCGGCCAGCCGGTCCTTACCCAGGGCCCCCGGGAACACGTCGCCGCCGAGATATACACAAGCCCGGCACAGTGCTAACAAGTAGCCCAGCATGGCGTTCCACTGGCTGCCACACACCCAATCCGTCTGGTAGCCGCCATAGAGCCGCAGCAGCGCCGAACCCGCGTCCACCTGAGCTTCGGGCAGCGGAGGGGGTAGCGGGTGCAGCCCAGACTGCACTTGGCCGTGGCGGTGGTGAGCGGGATGATTGTGCCGAACTGGCCCCGCGTCCCTAGAGTAGGCACCCAAGGCAGCAGGCGGGAGCGGCGGTTGCCGAGATGCGGAGCCTCTGGAGGCGGCGGCGACGACGCGTGGAGCCCTGGGCGCTAGGGCTGCCATAGGTGGCAGCTGGCGGTGTTGCTGCTGCTGCTGCAGCTGCTGGCACGAGATCGTGCGCGCGAGTTTGAGGAAGCCAGCGGACACCAGAGCCCTGGGACACCACTTCTCCAGGAACTCCTGGAAGCCCTGGACGCTCATCTTTCGTCGGTGGGGCAGAAGAGAGGGTAGTTGCGCTAACACGCTAAGCGGCGTTCTGGGCCCGAACCTGCGGGAGGGCGCGTGCGCACTACACAGGGGGCGAGGGGCGGGGAAAGGATCCCCGAGGGGCGGGGGCCGGAAGCGAGGGAATGAGGGCGGGGAGGGAAGGAGGCCAGAGTGGATTTGGGTGAGGAGGAGAGGTAATGTAGGCCGGACTCAGGAGGTTATGGGAAAATGAAGCCATGATGGCTTTCTAGTCATTTCTCTTTTTCCTTCTCGCCGGCCCCTTTTTACCACTTTATAGGGGGTGAAACCTCTTCCTTCCACCTCCGGGAACCATGTTGCTCTCTAGCTGGCAAGGCGGGGCGGAGGTGCATGCTGGGAGTTGTAGTCTTTGTCTCAACGGCCTCGGGATGCCGCCCAGGAACACCTGTCTATCACCCATAGGTCCTTGCGCGTACACACGGCTCTAAGGGGCAGGGCGTGGTAACGTGTGTATAGGATTTGCACTCAACTCCTTGGGTCCCCAAACCCTGGTGGCATAGCAGTTAAGTGCTACAGCTGCCAACCAAAAGGTCATCAGTTCAAATCTACCAGGCACTCCTTGGAAACTCTATGGGACAGTTCTACTCTGTCCTATAGGGTTGTTATGAATTGGAATCGACTGGAGGGCAATGGGTTTTTCCTTGCGTCCACCGAGTTGCTTCAAGCCATTTGCTGCCTGTCCCATGAAAATAAGTTTTGGGAGGAGTGATGCAGCATGAAAAATGTAGAGTGGATTCAGTTCAGTTAAAGCAAGCTAAAACTTCCAGGGAGGGAGAATTTTCCACTCAGGGGAAAAATAATTTGCCTGTTAATTATTTTTTATTATTTTTTTTCCTTTTTTAAATTTTTACTGTGCTTTAAGTGAAAGTTTACAAATTAAGTCGGACTCTCCTATAAAAATGTATAAACACCTTGCTATATACTCCTAATTGCTCTCCCCCTAATGAGACAGCACACTCCTTCCCTCCACTCTCTCTTCTCTGTACATTCAGCCAACTTCTGACCCCCTCTACCCTCTCATCTCCCCTTCAGACAGGAGATGCCAACATAGTCTCAGGAGTCTACTTGATCCAAGAAGCTTATTCTTCACCAGGATCATTGTCTATCCCAATTCCTGTCTGAAGAGTCGGCTTTCAGAATTGCCTAGCTGTTAATGAAGGAGAAAGAACAAGTATGAAACATAAGAATAATAGCTGCTAACATTTCTGTAGCAACCCATTTTTAGCTATGGAATTCTTTGAAGAAAACTGGTTCGTCCAAATTTATGAATGAGGAAAGCCCACTTACTTATTTGGCCAAGGCAATACAAAGTGAAATGGAATATCCCTTACCCGTAGGATCTCTTTAGTCAGGGAAGTGAGCACCAACACAATTAAACTGTAAGTGGTACCTTTTTGGTATTCACTGAGCTACAAGGTCTTACGGTTAGGGCATTTGTTTCCAAAACTCATTTCGAATCAGTCTGTTAGGGTGCTTTTTCAAAATAGCTGCAAGGGCTCCGATTCCTCGAATATAGGATCATAATCTTTTGAAAATCTATTTTCAGCACTCTCCTCAGATCATTCTGATGTAGCACCACTCTTCTAACCCACTTTTGGGGCCCAGTCTTTCAGCAAGAATAGGATGGAAAACAAGAACTGTCCTGTTCTGGAACAATGAATGGTAGCTAGATGTGGCTTGGAACTTACTGAGAGGTGGGAGATAATGGCAGACAGAATTAGAACTCAAAGGAGCAGAACTCAAGTGGTTAAGATTAATTCGGTTGCAAAAGCTGAAAAAGCTTCAAGCTCCATAAAGGAATTCATCATAATGGATTAAAGAATAGTGGAGATAGAACAAGCCAGACTGGCAAAGAATCAGTAGATAGTGAGACAGTGCACACATGTAACTTTTGAAAACAGGCAGTGAAAGGAGAGGACAGTGGCTTAAAGGGATGAACGATGGAAAGAACAGGAGTTTTCTAGTATAATGGCTGTCTGCCTAGCCTCCCTTTTCTAAAAGTTGCCCCCCTCCCATTTATAGGGTTTTAGCAAAAAAAAAAAAAAGTCATGTTTTTATAACTACAGCTGATTGGGTCAGAGGTAGATGCCTAATCCAAGCTGAGTCAATCAGACTCTCATTCCTGAGAAATTTGGAATTGGACCAGAGAGATCAGTTTTTCTCTAGGTATAAAACATGGAGGCTATCAGAAGTCAATTTTCACACCACAAGGACAGGAGAACAAAAGATGCCAGTCTGCAGAAAGAGAAGAAAAACACAGACTCTTAGAGATAGGGAGTATAGTGTGGATGGGTTGCTTTTGTGTGACCTTTCTTGCCATGGTCTTGTAATTCCCACCAAATGATTGAGTGGGACTATGCAAATAAGGTGTTTGTGGCCCACCAAGGGGACTGGACAGTGTCATGGATTGAACTGTCTCCCCCCAAAATGTGTGTCAACTTGGGTAGACCATGATTTTCAATATTGTGTGATTGTCTACCATTTTATCATCTGATGTGATTTTCCTGTGTCGTAAATCCTACCTCTGTGATGTTAATGAGGCAGGATTAGAGGCAGTTTCGTTAATGAGGCAGGATTAGAGGCAGTTATGTTAATGTGGCAGAACTTAATCTACAAGATTAGGTTGTGTCTTAAGTCAATCTCTTGAGATATAGAAGAGAGCATAGAGACGGTGGGAACTCATGTCACCAAGAATGAAGAACCAGGAGGGGAGCACAGCCTTTGGACCTGGGGTCCCGGCACTGAGAAGCTCCTAGACCAGGGGAAGATGGATGACAGGGCCTTCCCCTAGAGCCAAAGAGAGAAACCTTCCCCTGGAGCTGGCACCCTGAATTCGGAATTCTAGCCTCCTAGACTGTGAGATTTTTCTTTGTTAAAGCCATCCACTTGTGATATTTCTGTTATAGCAGCACTAGATCAGTAAGACAAACAGCTTGCTAATAATACAAGTAAGGTGCATGGCACCCTTGTCAGGGTGGGACCATGCAAATAATGTTCCCTAATGAGGGGATTGGTCAGTTTTGCCATCCCATTAGGTTTAAAATAGAGCCAATCCTAGAGCAGATGGGGACCTGACTACCACCAAGAAGAGACAGGAGTGGAGCACATCCTTTGGACCTGGGATCCCTGCACTGAGACCCTCCTAGGCCCAGGTGACAGAGAGAGCTGTAACATTGGGGATGGCTGGCTGGCAAGAAGCAGTGGCAGAGAAACGGTGGCAGCAGAGGTAGCAGAACCAGGAGATGGCGCGGTGAGCTTCACAGCCCACTGAGCTAGAGCTGAGTGCATTCAGGCTGAGGCTTACTGGTGGAGTGGGCTGCCTCTACGCACTTATTGGCAGAACTAAAGAGCTTTGTAACACTTGCCTGAGCATGGCAGAGGCCAGGCTTGAGGGGCCGAGGGCCAGAGAGAGGCCTGCTGGTGGGCATGGCTAAGAAGAGGCTGTCCTGACTGAAGAACTGCATCTTGAATTGTAATCTGTTACTTCCCTAATAAACCCTATAACTGAGTATGGTCTATGAGTTGTGTGGCCACTGCAATGAATTATTGAACTCAGCAAAGAAGTAGAAAGTGCCATGGGAGGGACAGCTGGTGTCAGAACTGGTAAAAAGGTTGGAGGGTGGAGGTATGTCTGACCTCTGCCTCATAGGAATCAGCCTTGGGCTGTTGATCTTGATTCTCTTCCCCCTTGTGAAATTAGAGGCGGTCAGATGCCTCTGCCACACCATTTTTACAAGGAGTCTTCATTGTGTTCAAGTCCCAGGTTCTAAATCATTCCTGAAGCTTTCCTGCACTTGGTTTCTTTGAGACAATCCTTACTGTAGCTATTTTTTTTTTTAAGATAAGAGTTGGGTGGAAACTACTTACAACCAAAAGAATATTAACTAATACAAGAACTAGTAGCAGAGATGGAATGTGGCAAATTACAGACCCTAAAACCTGGAACTGACAGAGAGATCAGAGATCTCCCCCGTGTCGGCTGATGGAAAGCAGTGTTATTTGTCAGCGAAGCAGCTGTTTATCGCTCTTGGGACTCAAAACAGAGCAGCCTTTTCGCCTGTATGAGGGCCAGATATTTATTATTAGTGTTGTTAATTTACAGCAGTGGAACTCTCAGTCTCACTTCAAAGTTTTCACTGATTAGGAAACTGACATGCAGGCAGTTGGAATGAGGTTATCTATATACACCTTCAAAGCAGTTCTGTTCTCCAACTCCTACCAAATATGATGATGATACCTTCCTCTGTAAATATATTCAACAGGAATGCAAGGGAGAAGGGGCAAATATGTAACATTCCCAGGACAGATTAGAAAAGAAAGGCTGCACAGACTTCAGCCTACTCTGTCGTATCCAAGCTCTGAACCAGAAACCTTGAGCAGAATACCAGGTTGAAGGGTGCAAAGGTAGGATGTCCCAGGCTATTCCCTTTAACAGATCTTAAGATTCAAAGAGCTTAACTCGACAAGATTCTTGGCACTTGTTATTAGCATTTCCCTCAAATGAAATCAAGCAGCAGTCGAATAAGGTTTTAAGGAAGTTGTATCACTAGAAAACCAAACCTGGTCGATAGGGACCATGACTGATCAGCCAGAGCAGTGGTTCTCAAAGTATAGTCCCCAGACCAGCACATAAGCATCACCTGGGGACTGTTAGAAATGCAAATTCTCGGCCTCACCCCAGACCTACTGAATCAGAAACTCTGGAGGTAGGGCAAGAAATCTGTGTTTTAACAAGCCTTATAGGTGATTCTGATGCAAGCTAGTTTGAGAATCACTGCTCTTCCAGACCATGTCCTGGGCCCAAACACAGATTGGTCGAGCAAGCTGAGTCAATAACCTGATTCCCATGAGTTTTTCTAGGCCTGTAATTTGTTTCCTTTATTCATATCTGGGTGATCAATAATGATGTGTTCCCTCCCTTTCCTAAAAGAGAATTTTGATTGTAGTTATCTAATTATTTCTCTAATATTGCATATTAATTCTATTGGTGGCAGTTTAGTTTATCACAGGTTGTAGGATCAAGAGGAGCCACTTTTTGATTGTCACTGAACTAGGGGAGGAAGGAGTATGTCTGTGCCATGACATTGCTTCTGGATATAGTTACACATGACCTACATGGATTATGGTTCATGGATTATGTTAGATGTGGGTATTTCTTGGAATTGTACATATGAGGAAAATGGCGTATGTGTTTATGGAACAGCCCAGAGAAGGACTATAGGTGAACATCTATTGGACTGTCTCCCCAACACCCCTTTTCTGTGACCATCTGTACCTTATTATCACGGTTGTAGCAGGAGCCATCCTTTGTGTATCTTCCCAGAGAGTTTGGGATTGAGCTAGAGAAGGTGAGATGAACAATCCTGGCTGCAATTAAGCCTTGGTTCATTTGTTTCTGAGGCCCATCTGCATTATCTCTAGGTTTTGTGAGACATGCCCATTTATATGATAACCTTCCACCTCCACATAAGCTTTTTCAAATAGGGTTTCTATTATTTACACACAAGAGTCCTAACATATATAGTACAGGACAAACTTTAGACTGGACATAGGCAGAAAGAAGGCCATAGAGAGGATAGAGATAAGAGACAAAAGCCCTGGAAGCAGAAAGGGATAGGAAATGTAGTTAAAAGTGTATGCTTGGAAGCCAAGATCTGGGTTCCAATACCAATTCAGCTCCTTATTAGCTGTGTAACTTTAACAAGTTATTTAACCTCTTGAACCCTTACTGTATCTGTGAAATAGGAACTAATTAATTTATTCAACAGACTTATTTAGTACCTACTACATTCCAGGAACAAAGCTGGGCACTGGGGAGAAAGCAGTTTTTAAGAGAGTCAAGGAGCTTAGAAAAGACATAGCAATGATACTTACCTCAGAAGCTTGTGAACATTAAGTGACATTGTAGAGTACCTAGTGTAATAACTGACACAGTAAATTCCTAATAAATGTTTTTCTTATCATGGGGGGTGGAAAGATGCATAAAGTGATTGCATGGAGAGTTTGCATGGGACTCAGTCTTATGACATCTTCCACCTAAGTACTAACTAGCTGTTTAGTTTCTGCAAGGGGCCCACTTAGGATTCTGTATTTCCCAAATCCTTGGGGATCATAGGATGATAGGAAATAATTCATTAGAAGGTCTAATGAGGCCACCATATTCCCTGTGTTTCTTGAACTAGTAACTGGATATAGCTGGAAGGTCACTTGACTAGTAAAGGGAACAGTGACAATGGTTCTCAACCCTAGTCACATATTAGTATCACGTGGGCAGTTTAAAAAAAAAAGATTCTGGGGATGGGGCCAAAACACCAATTCTTTTTTTTTAAATAGGTACCCAGGTAATTCTAATACGTATTCAGGGCTGAGAACCACCGAGTTGGGATGGAGAAAGCTTATAAAACACTGGTTAAATTCCTGAATCTGTTTTCTCATTTGTAAAATACATGCCCTTTGCAATGCTAAAATTTTATGATAGCCTTCACTCCATCTATCCCTATAGAAATTTTACCCATCCTCTAGGTCCTAGGAGCCTTGATGGTGCAGTGGTTAAGCACTTGGCTGGTAACCGAAAGTTTGGTGGTTCAAACCCACCAGTCGTTCTGTGGGAGAAAGATGTGGCAGTTTACTTCTGTAAAGGTTACAGCCTGTAAAGGTTACCCTGTAGGGAAGTTCTACTCTGCCCTACCGGGTGGCTATGAGTTGGAATCAACTCAACAGCAATGGGTTTGGTTTTGATTTTCTAAGGTCCTACTTTATTACATCATCATTACCTTTTGGGCCAATACCTAATCTCCACCAACAGGCCTCATGTTGACCCACAGGTCGGGTTCAGTTTTGCCACCTCTATAGCTGTTTTCTCCTCTCTTAAAGTGGTGATTTATAAGGTTCCTTGAGTAGTCCCTACTATCATTTGAGCAAATCTACTATGTACTAGGCACAGTGGTAGGCCTTTTACATACTTTTTCCATTCAATCTTGAAACAACCCCACTGAGGCAGATACTCCCTTTTTACATATGAGCAAATTAAAGCTGAGAAGTTAAGCAATTTTCCCAAATTCACAAAGTTAGAATATAAACCCAGGTCTGCTGGTCTCCAAAAGGCATCCATACTTCCAAACCAGCCTCACATTTTCCAAGTGCAAGTTTAGTGTGAAAATCACCAAAAACATATCTAACAATAAGCACGATTAGCAGTCAGGGAACAAGAGAGCTGCCTTTACATCTCATTTAATACAATCACCTCGTTCTACAAATGAGACAACAGAGGTTCAAGAAAGGGCTATGACTAAAAAACTCATGCTTGTTCCATCATGAACCATGTTGCTTCCCTTTAGGGATCCCTTAAGATAGAAAACCTCAGAATTATTGGGTCAGTAAATCAAGATAATAGATTTTTAAAAGATGCTTAAAAAGTCTTCATCTAATCTTGACTATTTCTAGATTCTTCTATCTAAATTATCAAATAAACAACTGATCTGACCCATTTGACAGTTTCCAAAATCACTGTAATAGTGTAAACAAGAGGTGTGAGAGAGAGGTTTCCAAACGCATTTTTGTGTAAAGGTGCACCATAAACATTGTCAATACGAAAGGTTGTTGTTGTTGTTAGGTGCCATTGAGTTGGTTCCGACTCATAGCAACCCCACAGGACAGAGTAGAACTGTCCCATAGAGTTTCCAAGGAGTGGCTGGTGGATTTGAACTGCCAACATTTTTTGGTTAGCAGCCGAGTTCTTATCCAGTATACCACCAGGGTCCTATAAATATGAAAGCTAATACTCCTTAATGAGTTTGTGCAAAAAGCACATTTAGATCCATAAACAAATACTTCTACTTCTGAAATTATGAAACAAGCACTGGATACAACTTCATGAGAAGTATGTGAAAAATGCACATACTTATCTCAATAATTAGATAAAACCTATTTGAAACGTATTTGGATTATTATGCACTATATCTGAGAATCCGTATAGCCTGGAGTTTCTTCCACGAGCTTTGGAGTCAGTAGACCTGGGTTTGGATGCAGGCTTCATCATTTATTAGCTGTGTGTGACCAAGTTCTGTAATATCTCTGATCCTCAGATTCTTCCTGTGACGTGGAGATAGTAACAAACCTATTTTATAGGATTGTTATGAGAATTAAAGATATCACAGTTAAAAGCCTAACTAACATAGTAGGTACTTGGTAAATTATAGTGACTCTTACAATTATGGCTCAGTTCCAAGCGTGGAGAAGAGGTTCAACTCAAAATTTGTTGGAGCTGTAAATCAAAGGGTAACACACAGCTTGGTTAGTTTTTTTCAGCCAGTATAATCTACAGGACCCAATTTTTTAAATCTGCTAAATTACATGTGGTGAATGTAGAACCAGTTTAATCCAGATGAATGAAGTAACTACGACAGCATTTTAATAAGATAACATACTCATTTAACACAGTCTTTATTTTCTGTTTCAAAACAAAATTTCCAGCAAACTAAACCAAACAAACAAACAAAAAACCTTACAATGGTTGGGCATAAGTGAAATAAAAATCACAGTTTCAAAGAACCAAAATAAGACAACTGCTGAAGGCAGATCACTTTGTTTACCAAAAAAAAAAAACCACACACACACACAAAAACTAATGTCAAAAAGGATTAAAAATAAGTTTAACAACATTCTATATAATGCTACATTCTCCGATTAAGAAAGGAGAATTCACACATACAACTAAATGTTAAGTGTAGCGAAGTGGCTGAAAATCTGCATACTTTCATAGTAAATTATGCACGAAAGTTTATTAATTGCAAAAACTTCCTGAGTGGCTCCCATGCTGCACTAGGTCTACATGCTTAATATTCATATAAAAAATTACAGCTTTAAGTGATTGAGCATGACAGACCTTGAATAACTGCACTTTCCGAACAGTCACTGTTTCTGCTGAGGGTGTACTCTGGACCACAAACCTCGATCTTAATTCTTAAGTTATAGTGGAAAAGAAATGCAATTAAAAGAAAAAAAAAACTAGAAGCATGACAAGCACGCATTTAGGAGTTTTACACTGGCGCATTTTTCCTCAGAGCCCCGTCTCTCTCTTCCCTTCTTGCTTGACTTTTAGCCTTTTTGTTTTTTAATTAAAAAGAAAAAAAAAATCTTCCAGAATGGGAGCTGCTGATTTATACACTCTTCCAGCTATCTCAGTTGAAAATATCTTTAGTACAATTTAGTTATTATCCGAGGCCCCAGCCCCTTCCTCTGTTGGCTGTTTAGGTCCCTGGCCAATGTTTGTGTTCATCCTTCACATAAAAAGACTATTTTACAGGGTGACCTGAAAGTATCTGGTTCCCATAAAAATTTTCATATTAATTCCACTTCAAAGGATTTTACTAAGTCTGAGTGTCACCATTTCACAATGTGGATTGGCTTTAAAAAAAAATTTGTCCTAGAAATGATATTTTTCAAATCAATGGCCTTTTCTACACACTCTCCCTTTCTGATTCATCTTCTAAATGGGGGCGGGGGAGGGGACCGAGTCCCCAGTAAACTACAGATTCAAAAAATGAACAATCTGTTCTAGAAAAATGGCCTCAAATATCTCAAGTTTTTCTGAATGGAAGATTAAATAACTGAATCCCAAACTGATGGTAAATATACCTCAGGAACGTACTTATGGATGATGACTAAAACACAGTATTTACTAACTTTAAATATGCTGTCATGTTAGAGACTAAATATGTGAAACAAGGAACATCTGGTTTATAAACATTTGCTGAGTTTTCAGGGAAAAAAAGGAACACATCATTTTAATCACTCATAAAGGACAGCAAAGAAGAAAGTAAATGCCTCTGTAAACTTTAGAAATTGGATAAACACTTGTATAAAGCCCTCACTATCAACTACAATTCAACTAAAAGGATACAGACATTTTAAGGTAACAAAATATCATGGCAAATACCTAGCAGTATGCTAATGCGTCGAATGACAGGCCATTGTTGTACGGTTTGTCATATATTTCATTGTGGAAGTTAAAGCAATTTCAACCCACAGCCCTTTAGGCACATAGAAAAGAAATGCATCTCTAATTAAAAAAATGCAAAGTTATAGGCATTGGACTGTCTAATTTAGGTACTTTCTTACCATTTACTTATTTTATACCTAACTCCTATAACTAAGTCATATATTGCCACCAGCTGGATTTGTATCTCTGCTCTCCATCCCCAAATCCCCAAAGCTTATTTCACAGAGGCATATGGTTCTTGTAACTTAAACATAGATTGGTGGCATTGAGATGGCCCCTCTCATCTCAAACTCATGGCTAGCACAAGAAGGCAGGCCAGGTTTATAACCTGAAAGAATACTGAGAATCAAGGCAAAAAAAAAGCAAATTTCACAGGCAGTGTTTACTTGTGCACCCCAAAATAGCACTGAAAATGAGGTAGATAAACAAAAGTAATTGGACTGGAATTAAATCTGGGGTTCCAAAATGATATATCCCATCATACTGTATGTAATACTTCACACTCAATCTAAAAATCACAGCAGAAAAGTGTCTTTTAAACTTTCACAGATAATTTTGCTGTCAAACCATTAGAATTCATGCTTGATATAAAACTGGCAAGGAAGAGATGAAAAACGGAATGGATATTTTTTACATAACAGCAAATTACCTTAAATAGAGATTCAAGACTGCTACAAATGTACATAGGGTTATTTTCATTAACTTTATACCAGTACCGGTTTCATATTCTTAAGATGTTACACCCAATTTCACAGACATGGCAGCAGGTAGTTCATGATGAAATGCTCACATTGCCACATAATGGAGATACAGTACTATTCATCAGACTTGCACTTTGAGAAGTAAACATGGTGGCTGGACATACAGACTACACCTCCCCCCCCCCCAAATAAACTTTATAAGCAGGATGGGTAAGTACAACCTTTTTGTCTTCTACAAGGAGAATGAAAAAGACAGCTTTGTGTGTTTTTTGGAAATGAGTAGAAGGCCCTTTTTATATAGCAGGCTCTTTGTTAAGTAAGAAGGGAATTTCTGAGCTTTACCTGAAGAGTTAATTATTTTGGGGGAGAGAAAGTCTCATGTACCTCAGCAAGGATGAAAATAGCAGTATTATATGAGTTAGCAAAATTATGAAATAATGTAAACCCCCTAGATAAAAAACTAGCCAATATTTACAGTGACTATAATCTGAATCAAATATTTAATAGGAAAAAATAATTTAAATAAAAACCCACAGTGATGTGAATAACACTGTTTTCTTCATTTCTGCACAAACTCACTTTTTAAATGTATTTTTAAACTTACACATTACATATACATAATGTATACATAACATATATGTTAAACCCAACTACTGCAGTCACCATGGAGACAGCAATACAGTATTCACCATCTTCAAACTTTAAAAGACTACTTCTCTTTCCAGCAAAAACCTGAAAAGATTCTAAATATCACAAGGCACTGCAAAAGTCTGCAGGCAAACAAAAATGATGAATTATATGTAAAACAGAGGTGGTGGCAAAATGCAGGACATATGGTATAGAGCAGCCATTAATAAATGTAATTGTGCATGTCATCCATGGAGCTTTTTTCATCCTGGGTACACTGTTTAAAAAGATTGCAACTAGAGAAGAAGGGGTCTTAAAGTATTTTCACTTTACAGGTTGTATGTCTCAATGTAATTATACAAAACTAACTCATAATGAAACACGAGTAGTTTTAAAGAATTATGGATTTTAGAAGCATTGTTTTTTATACAGATGGAAAACACTACACTAAATGTCCTAAAATCACTTCAATTTGTAAACCAACACTGTAGAAGAAACTTGAAGAATTTGTACATAAGATTTATGAAAGGAAACAGTGGCTCTTATCACAGCAATTCTTAAAATGCTACTAGAGGCCCTAAATGACAGCAACAGAATCTTCATGATGGGTGTTATCCTCAGGTAAGCAATGTGACATGTTTTCTTGAAAAAGGGTACTGAATGTCACAAAGTAAACTGTGTGGGAAAAAAAAAGTACACCCATTAAGTTTTCCTCATTACCTGGAAAGCTCACGGGATACAATTTTGAGAGGAACATGGAGGAAAGTCTGTTAGCAGAAATGTTGCGTGACAATTTGGACAGAACTCAATCAGATAAACGTGTACTAGAAAGCACCTTGAAACCTTCAGAGTGAAAAGTAGGTAGGTTAAACATGTATACTTGGTAGTTGATAAATACTGTTTAAGAATTCTATTTGGGTTTCACAGACTGGGCATTAGGTAATCCTGTGATGAGCCTTTTAAGATTATTATAGTTAACTGTCTTGAAAACCAAAAGTATACATTTTGACATTGCCTCTCTTCCTCCCAAAACTGGATAAAAACCAGTAAAGTGCAACTTGACAGTGATCTCAGATTCTAAAGAGGCTGCCAAAAATCATCTAAGATCTAAAATCATCTAAGATGCTATAGATACTAACAAGAAATTATAACAACTAAAAAAATGGTAATACAAAAAATCTAGGGGCAACTTAAATAGTATCCTTAAAGGGTCTACTATCTCACTGCAGGACAGTATACCCCACATCTCTTAGAACCCTGTAAAGCCAGTGTTTCATGTATAAGAATCAAAACCTACAAAAGCTACTGTGTCAAGTAAATTTCACTTCAAAAAAATAGATCAATAGAGCTGTAACTTGAATCCTCTTTTTCAGGAATACAAGGATTTTTCCCCAAATGAGATTCATAACAGCTGCAATATATCCCTTGAAAAAGAATGTAAGCCAAACCAATGCCTCAGATGCTCAAAAACAACGTAATGTGCGTGTGAGAAACAAGGAGATAGCTGCTTTACTCAGAGATGCTTTGAATTACTACCAAAATCTTAAAGCAGCTATAGTATCTGCAGAATCAAGGAACTGCTACAGTTCTGTTTTTTCCTTTCCCCCCGTCTCACCCAAAACAAGGATTCACTCCTACTGCTGTGATGACAGGAAGAAAATCATATTAAAAAGGGCTCATGTTTTGTACTGGTTGACAAAGTTATTCTAATTTTATACAAAAAAAAAGTTCCCTGCAGCAAGTTACCCTGCCTACTGTGAAAGGTAAACCTAAGATAAACATGTGAAGAATCTCTTAAGACTCTGGCTGTTGGAGGGTCTCACTTCATCCATGTTTGGGGAGAATCAATTTAAATAATCTTTATACACTTTAACGAAAAGTAAAATCCAGCTGCAGATAGCAGCAGTAAAAAATAGGGCTTCTCAGCAATGCATGGAAATTGTCCTGGAAATGGTAATGCTCAAGCCAAGCTTATTAAAGCATTCTGAACAGTATTTTAAAAAAATCAAGTATCAAAGAGGATAGGATTTGAAGTGAACAATCATTCCCGTGTGTAGTGTTCTATGTACAAACTGCACATTTCTACAGAATGATGAGCTGTATCAAATACTACAGTGGAACAGAACAAAATACATAGGTGCAAGTAAACTCAAGTGAGGGAAAACATGGCAAAGCCCAAGAAGAAACTTTAATATCTTAGGTGTCCTGAAAATAATTCTGAAAAAAATCTCCCTTTTCTTCCTTATCGACTCTGATTCATTTGGGACCAGGAGGGATTGTGGCTGGATTCTGCCCTGGTGAAGCTATAAATACCTGTGAATTCATCCCCAGCTGAAATGGTCCCACAGATTGGGTAGGAATTACTACAGACTGCTGTGTCATTCCTGAAATTCCTAACCACTGTACTGGATATCCTGTCCCCCCAACAGCATTATACTGACAAACATGGGGCATTCCATATGATGATAATGGCCCAGGAAATGAAGGGAGTGACAGTCCTTGTGGTAAGGAAGTTGGGACAGCTCCACGGATTTGGGACAGAGGAGAAATCCATGTTGATGTGTAGCCCATAGTAGATGGAGTATTCTAACAAAAACAAAAAATAAAAACAAAGGATCAGTTTATTTAGTATATGCTTCTTACCCATCTATATTCCTTCCTATTCTTTTTGGCTTACAATCCCTATTATTACTATGAATGGCTACCATTTTTGAAGTTCCTTTCTGTGTGTTAAACATGTGTGCTTTATCTAATTCCACCTTCATAACTGTTCTGCAAGGCAGGGATTTTTAGATGAACAAATATTGATAACTCACCCAACACCACAAAACAAGTTAGTAGTGAGATAGGGATGAACACAGTTCCAGCTAACTTCAGGGCCCATGCTACCCTACATCCCCATTTACATTTTAGTCCCTGTTTTCCTCATGCTAGTACTACTCTTCTTTTTTTATTTCCTTCTGCCAGTCCCAGGCATTCTCTTACGCAGTGCCATAAACAATGGCCAGTCTTAACATGTAATTCTTTGGAGACCCAGGAGCATGATTTAGTGCGGCATAGTGCAAAGAACCTGGCATATAGTAGGGGCTCAATAAATGTTACCTCCCTACTCTTTACCCCTTCTACTCATTATCTTAAAGTTGACATTTCTGTTACATTTTTGGAAATTTAAACTCAAGACAAAGAGATAATTATGCTTTTGGCAGTACTGAGAAAATATATTTCTGCCTGACTCTCTTGATCATATCCTATTGTGATTATGCATATGTATGGAGAACATTGAAATCTTATGTACCATGGGAATAAGTCTAATGGAAGTAAATAATCTTGATTAAAGGCAAGGTTGGTGTCAGTCCCAAATGCTTACTTCTAAACTGAACTGAACGGTCAAAGTGAAACCCTTTCAATTAAACTTTCAACTTCAAGTTAGGGTAAACGGTTTTAGCTTGACTCAAGAATAAGTATCTCCTGTGGTGAAAAAAACATTTATTTAAAGTTCAGCAGTCCCTTCTTCATATCAGTGTTTTCTTTCTGTTAAAGTAAAATTAAATTTAATACTTCTAATTCAAAACAGCACATATACTATGACTGCATTTTTATAAAATATTTCCATCCATCCATACACAGACATAGAAAGATATCTGAAATGATGCTTACTTAAAGTTAATGACAATTACTTCTGGGTGGTGGGATTTGACACTGTTATTTTAAAATCTCTTGTACTTTCTGCATTGATTAAGTTTCTATAACAAGTATGCATTATTTTAAAAAACGATGTGATTTTATTTTTAAAAAAGACTGAATTGAAGAGGACTTGCAATAAATAATATTCTCTTGGATATTTCAAAGGCATCTCAGATTCAAAAACCTTAAAACCAAGCATGGGTACTCACCATACCAAAACATATCACCTGATTTGTTCCCCATCTCGGTGATTGGTATGCTGGCATAGTATCTAGTTAGTTACACAAGCCAGAAACCTAGCCAAATCCTGTCCATTTTCTCTCTTAAATATTTCTTGGAATCTGTTCACTTCATCTCTACTTCCCCTTATCTAGACTACTGTGACTAACTTCTTAACAGGTGTACCAATATCTACCAGCCCTTCTCCCTGCCCTCCCCCACCTCCCCCCCATTAATCCTTTCTTCTTACTTCAGCCAGAGTGGTATTTTCAAAAAGCAAATCTGATCATGCCAACCTTAGGGCTTCAATGGCTACCATCTTCTTAAAACAAAGGTCCCAACCATTGCTACTTTTAAGACTCTACCTGCCTCCTTAGATTCTTTGTGCATCAACTCCTCCTTGCTCTCTTGACTTCAGTCAAACTGCCCTATTTTCAGTCCCTTCATGGGTCCTTGTACAGGGTCCTTGTATATGCTGTTCTTTGCTTGGAACTATATTCCCTTCCCTTCTGCCTAGTTAACATCTACTGTCCTTCAGATCACTTTCTCAGGGAAGCTTTCTTGGACCTCCCTTTACTAGGTCAACTTTCCCTTACTGTATGGAATCCTGTATTTCTACTTTGTAGCCCTTATCACAATTGCAATTTTATGTTTATTTATGTAAGTATGTTAACATCTAACTGTCCCACTAGAGTATAATAAGCTCCAGGAGGATAGAGACAATACTTATTTTTGCTCATCAAACCTAGCGCCTAGCAGAGGACTTGGCATACAGTAAACAGGTGCTCAAACATAATTTGTGGGAGTAAAAATTTCTAAGTAAGGCTACAGAACAGTAACACGCAAGAACATTAGTGAGATGCGCTTGTCACACAAAGCTCCAATCAACTGAACCTTAAAAATACAAAAATAGTAACCATTACCATATATAGGGTGACTATTTATCCTATAGGGTCGCTATGAGTCGGAATTGACTTGATCCTATAGGGTCACTATGAGTCAGAACTGACTTGACAGCAGTGGGTATTACGTGCTAAGGAAACCCTGGGAGCGTAGTGGTTAAGTGCTACGGCTGTTAACCAAGAGGTGGGCAGTTCGAATCCGCCAGGCGCTCCTTAGAAACTCTACGGGACAGTTCTACTCTGTCCTATAGGGTTGCTATGAGTCGGAATCGACTCGGCGGCAGTGGGTTTGGATTTTTTTTGGTTATTCCGTGCAAAAGGAGCCCTGGTGGTGCAGTGATTAAAGTGCTCGGCTGCTAACCAAATGGTTGGCAGTTTGAGGTCGCCAGCAGCTCCTTCTAAACCCTATGGGGGCAGTTCTACTCTGTCCTATAGGGTCACTATGATTGGAATCAACTTGATGGCAATGGGTTTGGTTTTTTTTATGTGCTAGGAACTTTATAGGTGTTATCTCATTTAATCCTCACAGCAAAAAGGCAGGTATTATCCTTGTTTTAAAGACATGGAAACTGAGGCACAGAGAGATCAAGTGACTTGTCTAAAGTCATATATAACTAGTAAATGAATGAGCTGAGATTGAAATCCAAGTCTCTTTAAAGGCCTTCATTGTTTTCATTAATACACCATTTTCTACTCACCCTTCTTCCAAACATCCCCCATTATATTGCAATAAACTATCCTTCTACTGGTCAACAAAAGGTTCCATTCACACAGTATTCAGACTGCCTCTCAAAGGCAGCACAAATACATTTATGCATTGAAATTTGCATCTAAAGGCTCCCAGTTTTTACAATGGTGATATTATCTGTATATAAATTGGTGCCAGGAGTTAAGATAAACATACATAGCTCCCAAGCAGATGTACTACTTACTAGTTTGGGAAACCTAGGATTTTGAAACTTGTTATTCAATACTAACAATATACATGTTTTCAGACTTTCTTTACCAAACTATATTCAATGACTACATACACACAAAAAAATATACACATAACACAGACACACATACACAGATATATCTCCTTCAATTATGAGAGCTCAGATTCCATGGCCCTGATTCACATTTTAGGTTTATGTATTGTGAAAAACTAATACTTACCTTAAAAACTCAAACACAGAAAAGTACAAAGTAAAAAAAAGGCTCAAATTCCACCACCCAGCATTTTGCTAACAGCTTTATATATTTCTCTATGTGGATATGTACAATGTATAATTTTAACATAAATTATTTTATAACATATATGCTGTTCTATAAACCTGACTTCTTCCCACTCCATAATGCACTGTGGACATCTTTCTACATTTCAATTGCATGCTCACATAATACCACATGCAATTAACTAGGAATCTAGTCCACAAACTTAAGACATGTCTTATAATATCCTAGCTTAATGAGTTTTAAAATTCCTTTTCATACTGAACAAATAAGATAATTTATTGGCTCAAAGAATACTGATGTGCAACACAGGGTAGCTTTGCCTCAAACTCCAAACTCTTCTTGCATCACAGGGTTAAATTAATTCTCATTCCAGATGCTTTTTTCTTTGATTGTTTTTTCTTTTTTTGTTCAGGTAGCAAAGTCTAAAACAAGGATCAGCAACCTACAGCCCTGCCACTTGTTTTTCTTTTCTTTTCTATATTTGTATTTTTTTAATTAAATTTATTTATTGTGCTTTAAGTGAAAGTTTACAAATGAAGTCAGCCTCTCATATAAAAAGTTATACACACCTTGCTATGTACTCTTAGGCACTCTCCTCCTAATGAGAAAGCACATTCCTCCTCTGTACCCTGTATTCCCTGTGTCCATTCAACCAGCTACTGTCCCCCTCTTCCTTCTCATCTTGCCTCCAGACAGGAGTTGCCCACATAGTCTCATGTGTCTACTTGAGCCAAGAAGCTCACTCCTCACCAGTATCAAAATCAATCTTATATTCCAGTCAAATCCCTGTCTGGAGAGTTGGATTTGGGAATGGTTCCAATCTTGGACTAACAAAGGGTCCAGGGACCATGACCTCCAGCATCCCTCCACCCTCAGTCAGACCATTAAGTCTGGTCTTTTTATGAGAATTTGAGATCTGCATCCCACTGTTCACTTGCTACATCAGGGATTCTCTGTTGTGTCCTCTGTCAGGGCAGTGATTGGTGGTAGTAGGGCACCGTCTATTTCTTCTGGTCTCAGGCTGATGTAGTCCCTGGTTTAAGTGGCCCTTTCTGTTTCGTGGGCTCATCTTTACCATATGTGTTTGGTGTTCTTCATTCTCCTTTGCTCCAGGGGGGTTGAGATCTACTGAAGCATCTTAGATGGTAGTATTCCATTATGTGACTATATCATAATTTATTTATCCATTCATCCATTGATGGGCATCTTGGTTGCTTCCATCTTTTTGCTAAACAGTGCTGCAATGAACATGGGTGTGCATATATCTGTTCCTATGAAGGCTCTTATTTCTCTAGGATATATTCCAAGAAGTGGAATTGCTGGATTGTATGGTAGTTTTATTTCTAGCTTCATAAGGAAGTGCCAAAACGATTTCCAAAGTGGTTGTACCATTTGACATTCCCACCAGGAGTGTTTAAGTGTTGCAGACTCACTGTAACCTCTCCAACATTCCTTATCTTGTGTTTTTTGGATTAATGCCAGCCTTGTTAGGGTGAGATGGAATCTCATTGTAGGTTTGATTTGCATTTCTCTAATGGCTAATGATCGTGAGCATTTCCTCATGTACCTGTTAGCTGCCTGAATTCTTCGTGGTGAAGTGCTTGTTCATATCCTTTGCCCATTTTTAAATTGGGTTATTTGTCTTTTTGATGTTGACGTTTTGCAGTTATCGTGTAGATTTCAGAGATCAGATGATGATCGGAAATGTCATAGCTAAAAACTTTTTCCCAGTCTGTAGGTAGTCTTTTTACTCTTTTGGTGAAGTCTTTGGATGAGCATAGGTGTTTGATTTTTAGGAGCTTCCAGTTATCTAGTTTCTCTTCTGGTGTTTGCACATTGCTAGTAGTGTTTTGTATACTGTTTATACCATGTATTAGGGCTCCTAGCATTGTCCCTATTTTTTCTTCCATGATCTTTATCTTTTTAGATTTTATATTTAGGTCTTTGATCCATTTTGAGTTAGTTTTTGTGCATGGTGTAAGGTATGGGTCTTATTTCAATTTTTTTGCAGATGGATATCCAGTTATGCCAGCACTATTTGTTAGAATCTTTTCCCCACTGAACTGCATTTGGACCTTTGTCAAATATCCGCTGTTGATATGTGGATGGACTTATGTACAGATTTTCAATTCTGTTCCTTTGGTCTATGTTTCTGTTGTTGTACCAGTACCACGCTGTTTTGACTACTGTGGCGGTATAATAGGATCTAAAGTCAGACAGTGTGAGGCCTCCCACTTGTTCTTCTTTTTCAGGAATGCTTTACTTATCCAGGGCCTCTTTCCCTTCCATATGAAGTTGGTGATTTGTTACTCCATCTCATGAAAAAATGTCATTGGTATTTGGATCAGGATTGCATTGTATCTATAGATGGCTTTGGGTAGTACAGACATTTTTACAATGTTGAGTCTTCCTATCCATGAGAAGGTATGTTTTTCCACTTACGTAGGTCTTTTTCGGTTTCTTGCAGTAGCGTCTTGTAGTTTTCTTTGTATAGGTCTTTTACATCTCTGGTTAGATTTATTCCTAAGTATTTTATCTTCTTGGGGGCTATTGTACATGGTACTGATTTGGTGATTTCCTCTTCAACGTTCTATTTATTGGTATAAAGAAATCCAACTGATTTATGTATGTTTATCTTGTATCCTGATACTGTGGTAAACTCTTCCGTTAGTTTCAGTAGTTTTCCTGAGGATTCTTTAGGTTTTTCTGTGTTTAAGATCAAGTCATCTGCAAATAGAGATACTTTTACTTCTTCCTTGCCAACGTGGATGTCCTTTATTTCTTTATCTAGCCTAATTGCTCTGGCTAGGATCTCCAGCACAATGTTGAGTAAGAGTGGCAATAAAGGGCATCCATGTCTGTTTCCCAGTCTCAAAGGGAATGCTTTCAGACTCTCTCCATTTAAGATGATGTTGGCTGTTGGCTTTGTATAAAAAAAAAAAATTTTTTTTATTATGTTGAGGAATTTTCCTTCTATTGCTATTCTGCTGAGAGTTTTTACCATGAATGGGTGTTGGACTTTATCAAATGCCTTTTCTTCATCAACTGATAAGATCATGTGGTTCTGGTCTTTTGCATTACTTATGTGATGGATTACATTGATTGTTTTTCTCATGTTGAACCATCCCTGCCAACCTGGTATGAATCCCACTTGGTCAAGGTTAATTTTTTTTTTTATATGTTATTGAACTCTATTAGCTAGAATTTTTGTCGAGGATTTTTGCATCTATGTTCATGAGTGATATTTATTGGTCTGTAATTTTCTTTTTTTGTGGTGTCTTTACCTGGTTTTGGTATCAGGGTTATGCTGGCTTCGTAGAATGAGTTTGGGAGTATTCTGTCCTTTTCTATGCTCTGAAATACCTTTAGTAGTCGTGGAGTTAACTCTTCTCTGAAAGTTTGGTAGAACTCTGCAGTGAAGCTGTCCAGGCAAGGGCTTTTTTCTTGTTGGGAGTTTTTGGATTACCTTTTCAATCTCTTCTTTTGTTATAGGTCTATTTAGTTGTTCTACCTCTGTTTGTGTTAGTTTAGGTAGGTAGAGTGTTTCTAGAAATTTGTCTATTACCTCTAAAAAAAGTTTCCAAATTTGTTAGAGTACAATTTTTCATATTATTCTGTTTTGATCCTTTTAATTTCAGTTGGGTCTGTTGTGATATTACCCATCTCATTTCTTATTCAATTTATTTGCTTTTTTTTTTTTTGTCAGTCTGGCCAATGGCTTATCAATTTCATTAATCTTCTCAAATAACCAGCTTTTGGGCTTGTTAATTCTTTCAATTGTTTTTCTGTTCTCTATTTCATTTAATTCTGCTCTAATTTTTGTTCTTTGCTTTCTTCTGGTGCCTGAGCATTTCTTTTGTTGCTCTCTATTTGTTCCAGTCGTAGGGATAATTCATTGATTTTGGCCCATTCTTCTTTTTGGGTGTATGCGTTTATTGCTATAAATTGACCTCTGAGCATTGCTTTAGCTGTGTCCCAAGGGTTCTGATAGGAACTATTTTCATTCTCATTTGATTCTATGGATTTCTTTATTCCATCCTTAATTTCTTCTAGAATTCAATCATTTTTAAGAAAAGTGTTGTTGAGTTTCCATGTGGTTCATTTCTATGTTTTTTCTGTTATTGATTTCTAATTTTATGGCTTCATGGTCAGAGAAGATGCTTTGTAATATTTCGATGTTTTGGATTCTGTTAAGGCTGGCTTTATGGCCTAATATGTGGTCTATTCTAGAAATTGTTCCATGTGCACTAGAAAAAAATGCATACATGGCTGCTGTTGTGTGCAGTATTCTGTATATATGAGGTCAAGTTGGTTGATTGTGGCATTTAGATCTTCTGTGTCTTTACTGAATATTTTCCCGATGTTCTGTCCTTTACTGAAAGCGGTGTGTTGAAGTCTTGTACTATAATTGTGGAGCTGTCTATTTCACTTTTCAATGCTGTTAGAGTTTGTTTTATGCATCTTGAAGCCCTGTCGTTGGGTACATAAATATTTAATATGGTAATATCTCCCTGGTATATTGTCCCTTTAATCATTACATAGTGTCCTTCCTTAACCTTTGCGGTAGATTTAAGTTTGAAGTTTGTTCTGTCAGAAATTAGTATTGCCACTCCTGCTCTTTTTTGATTGTTGTTTGCTTGATATATTTTTTTCCATCCTTTGAGTTTTAGTTTGTTTGTGTCTTTAAGTCTAAGGTGTTTCTCTTGTAGGCAGTATATAGATGGATCATGTTTTTTATCCATTCCTCCACTCTCTGTCTCTTTATTGGTGCATTTAGTTCATTTACATTTAGCATGATTATGAATAGGTATGAGTTTAGTGTTGTCATTTTAATGTGTTTTCTTGTGTGATGTTGACAGTTTCTTTTTCCCATTTAATTTTTTAAAAATAATTTTTATTATGCTTTAAGTGAAAGTTTACAAATCAAGTCAGCCTCCCACACAAAAACCCATATATACCTTGCTACACACTCCCAATTACTCTCCCCCAATGAGACAGCCCGCTCTCTCCCTCCACTCTCTCTTTTCGTGTCCATTTTGCCAGCTTCTAACCCCCTCTACCCTCTCATCTCCCCTCCAGGCAGGAGGTGCCAGCATAGTCTCAAGTGTCCACCTGATCCAAGAAATTCACCAGCATCCCTCTCCAACCCATTGTCCAGTCCAATCCATGTCTGAAGAGTTGGCTTTGGGAATGGTTCCTATCCTGGGGCAACAGAAGGTCTGGGGGCCATGACCACCGGGGTCCTACTAGTCTCAGTCAGACCATTAAGTCTGGTCTTATGAGAATTTGGGGTCTGCATCCCACTGCTCTCCTGCTCCCTCACGGGTTCTCTGTTGTATTCCCTGTCACGGCAGTCATCGTATGTAGCCTGGCACCATTTAGTTCCTCTGGTCTCAGGATGATGTAGTCTCTGGTTCATGTGGCTCTTTCTGTCTCTTGGGCTCATAATCACCTTGTGTCCTTGCTGTTCTTCATTCTCCTTTGATCCAGATGGATTAAGACCAATTGATACATCTTAGATGGCCACTTGCTAGCGTTTAAGACCCCAGACGCCACTCTTCAAAGTGGGATGCAGAATGTTTTCTTAATAGAGTTTATTATGCCAATTGATTTAGATGTCCCCTAAAACCATGGTCTCCAGACCCCTGCCCCTGCTACGCTGGCCTTGGAAGCATTCAGTTTATTCAGGAAAGTTCTTTGCTTTTGGTTTAGTCCAATTGTGCTGACCTCCCCTGTATTGTGTGCTGTCTTTCCCTTCACCTAAAGTAGTTCTTATCTACTATCTAATTAGTGAATGCCCCCTTCCACCCTCCCTCTCTCCTCTAGTAAACATAAGAGAATATTTAATTCTCAGTTTAAACTATTGCTCAAGTTCTTATAATAGTGGTCTTATACAATATTTGTCCTTTTGCAACTGACTAATTTCACTCAGCGTAATGCCTTCCAGGTTCCACCATGTTATGAAATGTTTCAGAGATTCCTCACTGTTCTTATCGATACGTAGTATTTCGTTGTGTGAATACACCATAATTTATTTATCCATTCATCTGTTCAGGGGCACCTTGGTTGCTTCCATCTTTTTGCTATTGTAAACAGTGCTGCAATAAACATGGGTGTGCATGTATCTGTTTGTGTAAAGGCTCTTATTCCTCTAGGATATATTCCAAGGAGTGGGATTACTGGATTGTATGGTAGTTCTATTTCTAGCTTTTTAAGGAAGCACCGAATCGATTTTCAAAGTGGTTGTACAATTTGACATTCCCACCAGCAGTGTAGAAGTGTTCCAATCTCTCCACAGCCTCTCCAACATTTATTATTTTGTATTGTTTGGATTAATGCCATCCTTGTTGGAGTGAGATGAAATCTCATTGTAGTTTTGATCTGCATTTCTCTAATGGCTAATGATTGTGAACATTTCCTCATACATCTGTTAGCTACCTGAATGTCTTCTTCAGTGAAGTGTCTATTCATATCTTTTGCCCATTTTTTAATGGGGTTATTTGTCTTTTTGCAGTTGAGTTTTTGCACTATCATGTAGATTTTAGAGATCAGGCGCTGATCAGAAATGTCATAGCTAAAAACTTTTTCCCAGTCTGTAGGTAGTCTTTTTACTCTTTTGGTGAAGTTTCTGGATGAGCATAAGTGTTTGATTTTTAGGAGCTCCCAGTTATCTAGTTTTTCTTCTACATTCTTTATAATGCTTTGTATACTGTTTATGCCACGTATTAGGGCTCCTAAAGTCCCTATTTTTTCTTGCATGATCTTTATCGTTTTAGATTTTATATTTCGTCTTTGATCCATTTTGAGTTAGTTTTTGTGCATGGAGTGAGGTATGGGTCTTTTTTCATTTTCTTGCAGATGGATAACCAGTTATGCCCGCACCGTTTGTTAAAAAGACTGTCTTTTCCCCATTTAACTGTTTTGGGGCCTCTGTCAAATATCAACTGCTCATATGTGGACGGATTCATGTCTGGATTCTCAATTCTGTTCCACTGGTCCATGTATCTGTTGTTGTACCAATACCAGGCTGTTTTGACTACTGTGGCGGTATAATAGTTTTTTAAATCAGGTAAAGTAAGGCCTCTCACTTTGTTCTTCTTTTTCAGTAATGCCTTATTTATCTGGGGCCTCTTTCCCTTCCATATGAAATTGGTGGTTTGTTTCTCCATCTCATTAAAGAATGTCGTTGGGATTTGGATTGGCATTGCATTAAATGTATAGATTGCTTCTGGTAGAATAGACATTTTTATATTGTTAAGTCTTCCTATCCACGAGCAAGGTATGTTCTTCCACTTCTGTAAGTCTCTTTTGGTTTCTTGCAGAAGTGTACTGTAGTTTCCTTTGTATAAGTCTTTTACATCTCTGGTGAGATTTATTCCTAAGTATTTTATCTTCTTGGGGGCTAGTGTAAATTTTCCCTTTAATTTTTTGTGCTGCGTAGTTTTTCTTTATAAATTGTTTTCTTCTTTGTCGTTGTTGTTTTTGTTTTTGCTGAGTCTGTATGTTTTTCTTGTATTTTATTTTGATGTGTAGGATTGTTAGTCTCCCCTGTGGTTACCTTAATATTTACCCCTATTTTTCTAAGTTTAAACCAATCTTTTAACTCCTTGTATCGCGTTGACTTCCTGTTCATATGAAAGATCTATGACTAGTCCCTCTTTATTGATTTAATATTGTCATCTCTTACATGATGACATCGCTGTTACCCTGTTTTGAGTGTTGATATCTGGTTTCTCTATCCTGTGTTGTAGTCTTGTGTTGATATCTGATGTTATTGATTTTCTAACCAGATGACTCCCTTTAGTATTTCTTGGAGTTTTCGTTTGGTTTTTGCAAATTCCCTAACTTCTGTTCATCTGGAAATGTCCTAATTTCACCTTTGGATTTGAGAGACAGTTTTATTGGATTCTTGGCTGGCATTTTTTTTCCTTCAAAGCTTTATATATGTCATCCCATTGCCTTCTTCCCTTCATGGTTTCAGCTGAGTAGTCTGAGCTTATTCTTATTGATTCTCCTTTGTAGGTGACTTTTTGTTTATCCCTAAAACTAAAATTCTCTATCTTGGTTTTGACACGTTTGATTATGATATGTCTTGGTGGCTTTCTTTTGGGATCTACGTTGTATGGGGTTTGATGAGCATCTTGGATAGATATCTTCTAGTCTTTCACTACATCAGGGAGTTTTCTGCTAACAAATCTTCAATGATTTTCTCTGCATTTTCTGTTTTCCCTCCCTGTTGTGGTACTCCAGTTACTCGTAGGTTATTTCTCTTGATAGAGTCCCACATGATTCTTACAGTTTCTTAATTTTTTCCAATTCTTTTATCTGTTTTTCTTCAAATATATTGTTGCCAAGTGTTTTATCTTGAATCTCCCTAATTCTGACTTCCATTTCCTCAATTCTGCTCCGCTGACTTTCTACTGAGTTCTAATTCTGAAATTTAATTGTTAATCTTCTGAATTTCTGCTTGCTGTCTCTCTATGGATTCTTGCAGCTTATTAAATTTTTCATTATGTTCTTGAATATCTTTCTTCATTTCCTCGACTGCTTTATCAGTGTGCTCCTTGGCTTTTTCTGTGTTTTGCCTGATCTCTTGAAGAGTTCTGTATATTAGTCTTTTGTATTCTATATGTGGTAATTCCAGGAAGACATCTTCATCTGGAGGGTTCTTTGAGTATTTGTTTGGGAGTTTGTTGAAGCAATCATGGTCTGCTTCATGTGTTTTGATATTGACTGTTGTCTCTGAGCCATCTATAAGGTATTGCACTAATTTATGTTTGCTCACTATGTCCTAGCTTCTTGCTTTGTTTTGTTTTGATATACCCAAATAGGCTACTCGAAAGAGCTTCCTTGATTACTGGAGCATTTGAAGCACTAATGTCCTGTCACCAGATGGGTATAGCTGTTACCAGGTATATGAGCCTAGGAGTCCATTCACTATTCTTGTATAGCTTCAGCTCAGGTGTCCAGGTATTAGGTCACCAAGTGTGTGGTGCTGTCTCTCACCTACAATCTTAGAGAAGCAGGGGTGACTGGCGTATGCCCAGGTACCATAGGTGCCCAATGCTTTTAACCGTAAGGACTCAGAGGCACCACTTATCCTTGAACCCCTGTCATGGGTGGCTATGTGGTGTAAGTGGAGCCACCACTCCTCAGGCCCCTTATATGGGTAGGTGAGGACCCTGTATAAATAGGCAGAGTGGTATGAAATGTGAAAAACCCACCTCTCCACCACACAGCTGAAACAGTTAAAGTCAGTCCTCAGGCACACTCGCCTTTGCATTATAAGAGCAAGATCCTAGCTGCTGAAATGAGGCCACTTGGGTCCATGCAGAGGTGAAAGGCATTCAAAGTCTGTGGACTGCTTGCGCTTGGACAGGGGCTGCTTATGCTCTGTTTCCAGATTAGGGGAGCTGGCAAATTATTTTTCCCCCATTTGTTATTTTTTTCCTTCTCCCAGGGCAGGAGAATGGCTCAGGGAACGCAGCAGGACCTATCTCAGGCCCAGGGAAATTGGCTGTCACTGAAGCCGGATGGGGCAGAGGGAGGAGGGATGAAATCGATTGGGAGAGAGTTCTCTCAAAAGGAGGAGTTATTAGATCTGCGCAGTAAATTAGATGAAGTCACTTATCTAGTGCCAAGAGTGCTGCTTATTCACTGATTCCAGAGGTATGAGCAGATTCTGTGCACTGGCTCGGCCCTGCTGCGGTCGCGCCAGGGGATCGGGGCTACGCCACTTAACTCCCTCTTTCCCTGAAGCAACCGCGTCCTGAACTCCAGTGCCAGCTCCGCCATGGTCACACCAGAGGATCAGGGCTATGCCACTCTGCTTGCCTTCTTTCACTGAAGCATCCACGTCCAGAATGCTACCCGCCAGCCCCGCTGCAGTCCCCCCAGGGGGTTGGGGCTGATGGGCGCCAGTTCCTGCTGAGTCAGGTCTGGCAACTCCTTGCTGCTTCTGCACTGTCTCTCCCTCCCTGTCACTCAGTCTGATTTCTTAAATTTGCCTTTGATGTTCAGGGTTCCTAGCTTGTCATATATATAATTGATTCACTTGTTTTTTCAGCTTTTCTTTGTAAAAGGGACCACTGGAAGTGACTGACTACTCTGCCATCTTGGCCCCACCTCTGCCACTTGTTTTTATAAATAAAGTTTTATTGGAGTAAAGCTATGCCCATTCATTTATGTATTGTGTATGGCTGCTTTTGCAATACAATGGCAGAGTTGAGTAGTTGCACCCACATGGCTTGAAAAGCCAAAATATTTATTATCTGGCTTTTTCCCAGAAAAAATGATGACACTAGGTCTAAAACATAATTTGCTCAAAGACATGGTAAATTCAGAAAGGATAAAAATCTCTATGTTATCAAGTCATACTACTTCTTTCATAGTGACTGTAACTACAAGAGGCACATAATTATAGGCCTAAGGGCATCAACTGTTATGGTTTTAGTTCTCATAAATAATGAGGGACAGGCAAACAACTTACTTCATATGCTTTGTTCCAGTTGTCTGTTTCTAATTTCTGTTGACTCTGTTTAAGTTGGTTTAAACTTGGTTTAATAAGAGAATTTCCTACTGTTTCCTTGGTCCAGTCATCTACCAGCTTGTGTAAGTCATCTGTGAACATCCCTTTTTTACTAGCTGTAGATTGCTGGCATGATACCACATTCTTCTCCACACACAGTGGATCTGTGAGAAAAAAAAAAAACCAGGGAAACCATGAAATGGTTTAGTATTATACAGGCTTACTAAATCATTTTCAGAAAAAAAAATCATAAAGTTTTAATTTCTTTGACAGATTTATACACTCAAAACTTACAGAAAACCCTAAACCAAACCCAGTGCCATCGAGTCGATTCCGACTCATAGCGACCCTATAGGACAGAGTAGAACTGCCCCATAGAGTTTCCAAGGACAGCCTGGCGGATTTGAACTGCTGACCTCTTGGTTAGCAGCCACAGCACTTAACTACTAAGCCACCAGGGTTTCCAAAACTTACAGAGTGGGTCTAAAATCAATCTTAGGAAACACAGTTGTGAAATTCAGGCACAATAACATTATCAGGGATTTAATTAAACAAAAATGTAAACATTTCCCATACATTTGTTATGGCACTTTTTTTTTATAATTTTTATTGGGCTTTAAGTGAAAGTTTACAAATCAAGTCAGTCCCTCACACAAAAACTTATATACACCTTGCTACATACTCCCAATTACTCTCCCCCTAATGAGACAGCCCGCTCTCTCCCTCTACTCTCTCTTTTCGTGTCCATTTCGCCAGCTTCTAACCCCCTCTACCCTCTCATCTCCCCTCCAGGCAGGAGATGCCAGCATAGTCTCAAGTGTCCACCTGATCCAAGAAGCTCTCTCCTCACCAGCATCCCTCTCCAACCCATTGTCTAGTCCAATTCCTGTCTGAAGAGTTGGCTTTGGGAATGGTTCCTGTCCTGGGCCAACAGAAGGTCTGGGGGCCATGACCACCACGGTCCTTCTAGTCTCAGTCAGACCATTAAGTCTGGTCTTTTTATGAGAATTTGGGGTCTGCATCCCACTGCTCTCCTGCTCCCTCACGGGTTCTCTGTTGTGTTCCCTGTCAGGGCAGTCATCAGTTGTAGCCGGGCACCATCTAGTTCCTCTGGTCTCAGGATGATGTAGTCTCTGGTTCATGTGGCCCTTTCTGTCTCTTGGGCTCATAATTACCTTGCCTCCTTGGTGTTCTTCATTCTCCTTTGATCCAGGTGGTTTGAGACTCACTGATGCATCTTAGATGGCTGCTTGCTAGCATTTAAGACCCCAGATGCCACTCTCCAAAATGGGATGCAGAATGTTTTCTTAATAGATTTTATTATGCCAGTTGACTTAGATGTCCCCTGAAACCATGATCCCCAGACCCCTGGCCCTGCTACGCTGGCCTTTGAAGCATTCAGTTTATTCAGGAAACTTCTTTGCTTTTGGTTTAGTCCAGTTCTGCTGACCTCGCCTGTATTGTGTGTTGTCTTTCCCTTCACCTAAAGTAGTTCTTATCTACTATCTAATTAATGAATACCCCTCTCCCACCTTCCCTCCCTCCCCCCTCTCGTAACCATAAAAGAATGTTTTCTTCTCAGTTTAAACTATTTCTCAAGTTCTTATAATTGTGGTCTTATACAATATTTGTCCTTCTGCAACTGACTAATTTCACTCAGCATAATGCATGGCACTTTTTTTCAATAGTGAAAAAATATGGAAAATGCAAAAGCTAATGCAAAGGATCCTCCATATTAACACTTTTCAAAGTATTTTCTTAAGTATTATCTTCTTTGAACCTTTAGCAAGCCTGTGGTATAAGCACAGCAAGTATCATTCTATTTTACAGATAGGGAAACTAGGACCCAGAAGGTAATTAACATCATACAATAAACTGAGTAGCAGTTCTGGAGTTAGAACCCAGGCATCCTGACTGCTAGGTCACAGTGTGCTTTCCATTGTACCATGCCAACTCATGTAATAAACTAGGAAATGGATAAGGAACTTGCTTAATAAGGAGGGACATGACATTCTCAACAATTGCTTATGCATAGTCTGTAATTCTCTATACACCCTGCACTATTAAAAGCTTAGGTTCAAGGGGATTAATGTTAAATGAAAATACATTATTGACAATTGCTCAAGAAGAGTTTAATGAATTGGAACATATTCATATATACAAGAGTTTTATAAAAATAATGCTTACTAATTTGGGGCAACCATGATGTACCAAGGAATACAATACTTAACCAATGCCATAGTGGTTACGAGTTTGTCTGCTAAACAAGAGGTCAGCAGTTCAAATCCACCATGAGCTGCTTGGAAACCCTATGGGGCAGTTTTACTCTGTCCTATAGGGTTGCGATGAGTTGGAATCGACTTGATGGCGATTTTTTTTTTTTTTATGGTGTAGCAAAATAACATATTAATCTCATGGGAATTGCTGCTTTTCAAAGACTTAAAATCCAATGTCAGCTTATAATAAAAATATCATTCTTTCCTGTCATCCCTATACACATTCATCTAACCCTAGGGTGGGAAAAAATGGCACAACAAAGTTGGGGAAGACTTCGGAGCTGAAGCCTTTGTAGACTGTGTTCTTCTGGAAGAATGTTTCAGATAGGATTTAAAAAAGAAAGAAGACAGCCAGAAACATATAAACATAGTACCAGTATTTCTGCCCACCAACTTCTCTTAAGTATTTCTCTGTGCTCAATCCCTTGGATGTCATTTGTTTATGATATTTTAATTATTGTCATTCATTAAGGAAACAAATGCAGAACAGCATTCCTAATGGAAACTAAGGGACAATACAATGTCAGGATTCTCCTTTTGTATTACTCTGGTGGAACAAGTGATGTTGAATAAGCAGTGGGTGGACAATGGTGGCTGCTGCACAAGAGTAAACAAGTGGAGAAAGAAATAATTAAGAAACTAAAGCAAGTATTTAAATGAAACAAGGGCTAGAGTAAGACCACTCCTAAGTAGGCCATAGAAAGATCTCTATACAACCAAAAATACCTCTGCAAAGTTACCAAGAATGATGTGCCACATAAGAAGAAAAAAATGTTTCCTGAATGTTATTCAGTGGCTAATTATGCATTACATATGGTAGGAACATTTATTGAGTGATTTGATTTAAAATTTATACACACCATATTACAAAAGAACACTTGAAGCTCATAAACCAGAAAGTGCCCTATCAATGCAATTAAAAAAAGTACTTGAAAAACGTGACTTACAGCATTATTTATTAACTTCAAAGGTGCTTTTTAAAATAAGCAGCCTCAGCATTTGCTCTTTTTTTTGGTAAATATATCTATCACACATGGCTTGCCAATTCAATTTTTTACAGGTGTACAACTTATTGATAGCAATTATATTAATCAGCTGTACAACCCTACCCTTAATCAATGCACTATTTCCATCACCGTTAACCCCCTCTTTCTCCTTCTCTCCCACCCCAGGTAACCACTAATAAACTTTAGGCTCTATACATTTGTCTGCTCTTGTCTTTTTATATAAGTGAGATATTTATCCTTTTGTGATTGACTTATTTCACTCAGCAAAATGTCTTCTAGCCCCATCCATATTGTAGCATGTATCAAGACTTCATTTCTCCTACTGGCTGAGTAGTATTCCCTTGTACGTTTATCCATTCATCTGTTGATGGGTATTTAGGTTGCTTTCACCTTTTGCTTATTGTGAATAGTGCTACAACGAACATTAGTGTACAAGTCTCTGTTTATGTCAATGCTTTAAAAGTCCTCCAGGTATGTTTGTAGCAGTGGAATTGCTGGGTCATATGGCAACTCTATTTTTAGTTTTTTGTGGAATCACCACACTGTTTTCCACAATGGCTGTACCATTTTGCATTCCCACAAGCAATGGACAAGGGTTCCAATTTCTTCACATCCTCACCAACATTTCCTTTTGTTTTTTTTTTGTTTTTAATCTTAGCCATCCTAGTGGAAGTGAAATGGTATCTCATTGTTTTTTCTTTTTTACCAAAGTAACAGTTTTTTAAACTGACTTCTTGATTAAATTTTATCTATTTTGTTGAGAAAATACACAGCAAAACATACACCAATCTAACAGTTTCTACATGTTCCATTTAGTGACAATGGTTACATTCTTTGAGTTGTGCAACCATTCTCACCCTCCTTTCTGAGCTGTTCCTCTACCATTAACATAAATTCACTGCCCCCTGAGGTTCCTATCTAATCTTCTGAGTTGTTGTTAATATACCATATAGACAGTTCTTAAAAAAGCTTAATGCTCAAGTTGACATTTTTTACTAGTTAAGCTAAATTATTGTTTGCTTTGAAAAAGACTTCGGGGTATATCTTTGGTTTAATGTTTAAAGATTATCTCAGCGTAACAATTTCAGGGGCTCATTCAACCTTCATGGCTCCAGGAAGTCTGGAGTCCATGAGAATTTGAAATTCTGTTCTGCATTTTCCCCCTTTTCATCAGGATGCTTCTATAGACTCTTTGAGCAAAATGTTCCATAATGGTACCTGGGTACCATCCAGTTCTGGTCTCATGGCAAAGGAGGCAGTTGTTCAAGGAGGCAATTGGCCATATATTCCATATCGTCTTTCTATTCCTCACTCTCTTTCTTCCTCTGTTTCTCCAAGCGAATAGAGACCAATGGTCGTGCCTTGGATGGCTGCTTGTAAGCTTTTCAGACCCCAGGCACTAAGCAATGTACTAGGAAGTAGAACAGAAGCACTAAACACTTTATTAGGTCAGTTAACTGGGATGTTCCATGAAACCATGACTCTAAACTTCCAAACCAAGGAAGCAAATCCCATGAAGTTTTTGGTTATACATAAGCAGCCACAGCAGTTGCTCTTTTTTCAGTTGTTGTAAATATGTCTATCACACAACTTTTGCCAATTCATCTATTTAAGGTGTACAACTTATTGACAGCAATTAATCAACTGTGCAACCCTACTCTTAATCAATGCAATTTTTCCATCACTGTTAACCCCCCTTTCCCTTACCTTCCACCCTCGGTGACCACTAATAAACTTTGGTCTCTATACATTTGCCTGCTCTTGTCTTTTTAAATAAGTGAGGTCACACAATATTTATCCTTTTGTGATTTATTTCACTCAGCATAATGTCCTCCAGCTCCATCCATATTTTAGCATGTATCAAAACTTCATTTCTCCTACAGTATGAGTAGTATTCCATTTTATGTATGTACCACATTTTGTTTATCCATTCATCTGATAATGGACATTTAGGTTATTTCCACCTTTTGGCTATTGTGAATAGTGCTGAAATTAACGTTAGTATACAAGTCTCTGTTTATGTCACTGCTTTCAAGTTCCCCGGGTATATTCCTAGCAGTGGAATTGCTGGGTCATATGATAGCTCTATTTTTAGTTTTTTTTTTTTGAGGAATCACCACTCTGTTTTCTACAATGGCTGTACCACTTTGCATTCCCACCATCAACGCACAAGGGTCCCAATTCTCCACATCCTCACCAACATTTGCTTTTTTTTTTTATCTTAGCCATCCTAAACAAACAAAAAAACCATTGTCGTCGAGTTGGTTCCGCCTCATAGCGACCCTATACGGCAGAGTAGAACTGCCCTATAGGGTTTCCAAGGAGCGCCTGGTGCATTTGAACTGCTGACCTTTTGGTTAGCAGCCATAGCTCTTAACCACTACACCACCAGGGTTTCCATCCTAGTGGGAGTGAAATGGAATCTCGTTGTGGTTTTGATTTGTAGCTCTCTGACGGCTAATTACATCAAAGGTGCTCTTTAATATTCATTGCTTAACTGAGGAATAAAACAAGAGTGTAGTCCTTGGTGTTCCTGTTTCGTCTTTCCCCCAAGGTGATGCTTACTTTCAGATAGTTTGATCCCTCTACAAATGTTTCCACATTTTATCTCAAACCTTGATTTCTCTCTTCAATATCAATCTCACAATCAACTCCCAAATGTGCTTTTTCACTTGAATGTCAATAAAGTTTTCAACTTAATGCACCTAAAGTCAAACTATCATATTTCTGGTAAAGATAGCATATTTTCTCCAAACCACCCAGACTCAGATTCTTTGGTTTTCCCCACAAATACACATATATCAAGTCAATAATCACATCAACGGCAATTCACCCTATACAATGTCCCTTGTTTCTTCTGAGTTCTATAATTCTCTAAGCTCTTAATCATCTCATACATGGACCATTATGATTGCAGTGATTTAAACTGACTCACTCTCTGGCTCTAGGCAACACATTCTTCACACTATCATTAGATATTAATCTAATATCTAATGATATTAATTACTGTTTTGAATTAAATACTGTTTTCAGCATTTCGATCCTCTTCTGAAAATAATGTAAAACCTTCAATAGTTCCTTATTGCTAATAACAGTGGATTTTCAACTTACATGGAGAAGTCCTTGGAAATCATGGTTATCTTTGCAGAACAAATCCATTATTTATTACCCTTAGGCAAACATATTATCTTATTTATAAAGCTTAAATATGTAACTGAATGTCAGATCACATACATTATCTTACACTAACCTCTAGCACAGAAATGTTGTAGCAGCTGCCAAAATTAAAAACAAAACAAAACAAACCCTCCATTTCACCCAACTGTTACAGTCTCTTTCTCCCAAAGAGATCTTGCATTTTACCATTCCCACTTTGCACCATGCAGTTCTACCTACTGGCAATACTCTTGCCACTCACTTTATCAATTTTAATCCTGTCCATTTATCCTTCAAGAACAAATCAAATCCTACTTCCTGCATGAAGTATTCCCAGAGCATCATAGCCCTTGATGATCTTCCATATAACTCCTCTTAACCCACTGCAGACACAGTTTATGCTAAGGGGATGTAATACAGTGTAATAGTTAAGAGCTGGCACTTTGGAGTCAGACAGATTTGGACTCCGTCATTTATTAACTGAGACCCAAGGAAAGTTAGCCTCACTAACTTCAGTCTCCTTATGTATAAGAAACAGATTCTAATATCTAACTACCTTATAAAGTTGTTTTGATGATTAAGATAATGTATTTAATAGGTTTTTGTTTTAGAGTCCCCAAGACTACCCACACATTAAGTGAATTGATAGGTCTGTGGAATTCAGCATATTGTTTATTACAGCATTAGGCTAATTTTATTACAGTGAAAGGTTAACCCATAGGATCAGTAAGGGAAAAAGACACCACAGTCTGGAGAAATCCATACAAAGACTTCCTTATGTGCTCTCCCAATAGTGAGTGGGAACACTTGAGCATGCTACTTTCTCTAATAATGAAAAATGTAGTAACATGTATACAGTGTTTCACTCAGGGAAGCTGATTTAGAGATTTAGTGTTTGAGGCTTTTAGTGATGGCTGGTCATGCCTAGCACATACCAAAATTCCAGACTCTTAGAAGGAAAGCAGGTCTTATGGATTGAACTGTCCCCCACCCAAATATGTGTTGCAATCCTAACCCCTATACAGACATACCTCATTTTATTGTACCTCACAGATACTGCGTTTCCTACAAATTGAAAGTATGTGGCAACCCTGTGTCCAGCAAGTCTTATCAGTGCCATTTTTCCAACAGTGTGTACTCACTTTATGTCTCTGTGTCACATTTCGGTAATATTTGCAATATTTCAAACTTTGTCTTTATTATTATATCTGTTATGGTGATCTGTGATCCCCGATCCTTGATGTTACTATTTTAATTGTTTTGGGGCACCATGAACCACACCCATATAAGACGGTGAACTTAATCAATAAATGTTATGTATTCTGACAGCTCCACTGACCAGCTGTTCCCAGCCTCTCTCCTTCTCCTCTATTCCCTGAGACACAACACTATTGAAACTAGTCAATTAAAAGCCCTACAAAGGCCTCTAAGCGTTCAAGTAAGAGTCGTACATCTCTCAATTTAAATGAAAAGCTTGAAGTGATTAAGCTTAGTGAAGAAGGCATGTTGAAAGCTAAGACAGGCTGAAAGCTAGGCCTCTTGAACCAAACGGTTAGCCAAGTTGTGAATGCAAAGGAAAACTTTTTGAAGAAAATTAAAAGTGCTATTCCAGTGAACACATGAATGATAAGAAAGTGAATCAGCCCTTTTGCTGATATGGAGAAAGTTTTAGAGGTCTGGATAGATCAAACAAGCCACAACATTCCCTTAAGTGAAAGCCTAATCCAGAGCAAGGCCCTAACTCTCTTCAATTCTATGAAGGCTGAGAGAGGTGAGGAAGTTGCAGAAGAAAAGTTTGAAGCTAGAAGAGATTGGTTTATGAGCTTTATGGAAAGAAGCCATCTCCATAACTTGCTGCAGGGTGAAGCAGCAAGTGCTGATGTAGAAGCTGCAGCAAGTTATCCAGAAGATGTAGCTAATTAATGAAGATGACTACACTAAACATCAGATTTTCAATACAGACAAAACAGACTTATACTGGAATATGTCATCTAGGGCTTTCATAGCTAGAAAGGAGAAGTCAACACCTGGCTTCAAAGCTTCAAAGGACAGGCTGACTCCTGTTAGGGGCTAATGCAGCTGGTGACTTGTAGTTGAAGCCAATGCTCATTTACCATTCGAAAAATCCTAGGGCCCCTAAGAATTATGCTAAATCTACTCTGCCTGGACTCTACAAATGGAACAACAAAGCCTGGATAATAGCACATTTGTTTACAACATGGTTTACTGAATATTTTAAGCCCACTGTTGAGACCTACTGCTCAGAAAAAAAGATTCCTTTCAAAATATAACTGCTCATTGACAATGCACCTGATCACCCAAGAGCTCTGATACATAAAATATATATATATATATATATACACATAAAAAGAGATTAATGTTGTTTTCATACCTGCTGACACAATATCCATTCTCTAGCCCATGAATCAAGGGGTAATTTATACTTTCAAGTCTCCCCCCCCATGGAAATTTATGATACAAATTTCTTTCAATTCTGTTATAGTCTTTATTAACTTATCCCTTGTTCAAAGCACTCTTCCATCCCTGAGACTCTGGGTTTCTGGGAAGAATACTGAGTGGCTTTTTCTTCTTCTGATTGTTAACTTTCAAGATTTTTTTTTGTGTGTGCTTTAGGTGAAAGTTTACAGCTCAAGTTAGTTTCTCATACAATAATTTATACATTGTTATATGACCTTAGTGCTATCCCTATATTGTGACAGCACACCCCCTCTTTCTACCTCGGATTCCCAGTGTCCATTCAACCAGCTCCTATCCCTGTCTGCCTTCTCGTCTTGTCTCAGGACATGAGCTGAACATTTAGTCTCCGGTATCTACTTGAACTAAGAAGCACACTATTCATGAGTATCATTTTACGTCTTATAGTCTAGTACAACCTTTGTCTGAAGAGTAGGCTTCAGGAATAGTTTTAGTTCTGGGCTAACAGAGAGCCCAGAGGCCATGTCTTCTGGGGTTCCTCTATTCTCAGACCATTAAGTCTGGTGTTTTTACACGAACTTGAGTTTTGCACCCCACTTTTCTCTTGCGCCATTAGGGACTCTGTTGTGTTCCCTGTCGGGGTGGTCATTGGTGGTAGCTGGGCAACATTAAGTTCTTCTAGTCTCAGGCTGATGGAGTCTCTGGTTTATGTGGCCCCTTTTGTCTCTTGGGCTAATATTTTCCTTGTGTCTTTGGTGTTCTTCATTCTCCTTTGCTCCTGGTGAGTTGGGACTAATTGATGCATCTTAGACGGCTGCTTGCTAGCTTTTAAGACCCTAGACATCACTCACCAAAGTAGGATGAAGAACATTTTCTTAATAAGGTTTATTGTGCCAACTGACCTAGATGTCCCCCCAAAACATGGTCCCCGGGCCCCAGCCCCTGCTACTCTGTCGCTTAAAGTATTTGGTTGTGTTCAGGAAACTTTTTAGCTTTTGGTTTAGTCCAGTTGTGATTTCCCCTGTATTGTGTACTGTCCTTCCCTTCACCTAAGATAATTCTTGTCTACTATCTTTTTTTTTTATCTAGTTAGCGAATTCCCCTCTCCCTCCCTCCCCAATCTCATAACCCTCAAAGAATGCTTTCTTCTGTGTTTAAACCTCCTCTTGAGTTCTTATACTCGTGGTCTGATGCAATATTTGTCCTTTTGCGACTGATTGATTTCACTCAGAATGATGCCTTCCAGGTTAATACATGTTATGTTTTGCAGATTCATTGTTGTTCTTTGTTGTTTTGTAGTATTCCATTTTGTGAATATACCATAATTTGTTTATCCATTTCTCCATTGATGGGAACCTAAATTGTTTCCATCTTTTTCCTACTGTGAACAGTACTGCAATGAACATGAGTGTGCGTGTATCTATTCGTGTGACAGCTCTTATTTCCCTAGGATATATTTCAATGAGTGCGATTGCTGGATCCTATAGTACTTCTATTTCTAGCCTTCTAAGTAAGTGCCAAGTTGATATCCAAAGTGGTTGTACCATTTTACATCGCCACCAGCAGTGTGTAAGTGTTCCAGCCTCTCCACAACCTAACATTTATCATTTTGTGTTTTTTGTATTAATGATAGCCTTGTTGGTATCAGTGAGATGGTATCTCACTGTAGATTTGATTTCCATTTCTCTAATGGCTAATGATTTTTTTGTGCTTTTTAAAATTTTTTATTGTGCTTTAAGTAAAACTTTACAAACCAAGTCAGTCTCTCACACAAAATTTTATATACACATTGCTACATACTCCTAATTGCTCTCCTTCTAATAAGACAGCCCGCTCATTACCTCCACTCTCTCTTTTCATGTCCATTGTGCCAGCTTCTGACCCCTCTAACCTCTCATCTCCCTCCAGGTAGGAGATGCCAACATAGTCTCAAGAGTCTACTTGATCCAAGAAGCTCATTCTTCACCAGCATCTTTTTCTATCCTATTGTCCAGTCCAATCCCTGTATGAAGAGTTGGCTTTGGGAATGGTTCCTGTCTTGGGCCAACAGGTCTGGGGGTCATGACCACCGGGGTCCTTCTAGTCTCAGACCATTAAGTCTGGTCTTTTTCGAGAATTTGGGGTCTGCACCCCACTGCTCTCCTGCTCCCTCAGGGGTTCTCCATGGTGTTAAGTGTCAGGGCAGTCATCGGTTGTAGCCAGGTGCCATCTAGTTCTTCTGGTCTGAGGCTGATGTAGTCTCTGGTTTATGTGACCCTTTATGTCTCTTGGGCTCATCATTACCTTGTATCCTTGGTGTTCTTCATTCTCCTTTGCTCCAGGTGGGTTGAGACCAGTTGATGCATCGTAGATGGCCGCTTGCTAGCGTTTAAGACCCCAGACGCCACTCTCCAAAGTGGGGTGCAGAATGCTTTCTTAATAAAATTCTTAATTTCATTATGCCAATTGATTTAGATGTCCCCTGAAACCACGGTCCCCAAACCCCCGCCCCTGCTACGCTGGCCTTTGCAGAATTCAGTTTATTCAGGCAACTTCTTTGCTTTTAGTTTAGTCCAGTTGTGCTGACTTCTCCTGTATTGTGTTCTCTTTCCCTTCACCTAAAGTAGTTCTTGTCTACTATCTAATTAATGAATACCCTTCTTCCACCCTCCCACCCTCCCCCATCTCAGAACCCTCAAAGAATATTTTCTCTGTTTACACTGTTTCTCGAGTTCTTATAACAGTGGTCTAATATTTGTCCTTTTGCAACTAATTTCACTCAGCATAATGCCTTCCAGGGTTCTCCATGTTATGAAATGTTTCACAGATTCATTACTGTTCTTTAACGATGCGTAGTGTTCCCTTGTGTGAATGTGCCATAATTTATTTATCCATTCATCTGTGGATACGTACCTTAGTTGCTTCCATCTTTTTGCTATTGTAAACAGTGCTAGAATGAACATGGGTGTGCATATATCTGTTCATGTAAAGGCTCTTATTTCTCTAGGATATATTCCAAGGAGTGGGATTGCTGGATTGTACCGTAGTTCTATTTCTAGCTTTTCAAAGAAGCACCAAATCGATTTCCAAAGTGTTTGTACCATTTTACATTCCCACCAGGAGTGTATAAGTGTTCCAGTCTCTCCACAACCTCTCCAACATTCATTATTTTGTGTTATTTGGATTAAAGCCAGCCTTGTTGGAGTGAGATGGAATCTCAGTGTAGTTTTGATTTGCATTTCTCTAATGGCTAATGATCATGAGCATTTTCTCATGTCTCTGTTAGCTACCTGAATGTATTCTTTAGTGAAGTGTCTGTTCATATCTTTTGCTCATGTTTTAATTGGGTTATTTGTCTTTTTGTAGTTCAGTTCTTCCAGTATCATGTTTTTAGAGATCAGAAGCTGATCGGAAATGTCATAGCTCAAAACTTTTTCCCCATTCTGTAAGTAATCTCTTTACTCTTTTGGTGAATGCTTTGGATGATCATAGATGATGGATTGGTAGGAGCTCCCACTTATATCTAGTTTTTCTTCTGCACTGTTAGTAATGTTTTGTACGGCTCCTAACGTTGTCCCTATTATTTCTTCCATGATCTTTATCATTTTAGATTTTATATTTAGGTCTTTGATTCATTTTGAGTTCATTTTTGTGTATGGAATGAGGTATGAGTCTTGTTTCATTTTTTGCAGATGGATATCCAATTATGCCAGCACCATTTGTTAAAAAAACTGTCTTTTCCCCATTTAACCGATTTGGGGCCTTTGTCAAATATCAACTGCTCATTTGTGGATGGATTTATGTCTGGATTGTCAATTCTGTTCCTTTGGTCTATGTATCTGTTGCTGTACCAGTACGAGGCTGTTTTGACTACTCTGTTGGTATAAAAAAAAAAAATACTCTGTTGGTATAATAGGTTCTAAAACAGGTAAAGTGAGGCCTCCCACTTTGTTGTTCTTTTTCAGTAATGCTTTATTATCTGGGGCCTCTTTCCCTTCCATATTAAGTAGGTGATTTGCTTCTCCATGTCATTAAAGAATGTCGTTGGAATTTGGATCAAATTGCATTGTATCTATAGATGGCTTTTGGTAGAATAGGCATTTTTACAATGTTAAGTCTTCCTATCCATGGGCAAGGTATGTTTTTCCACTTACGTAGGTCTCTTTTGGTTTCTCGCAGAATCGTTTTGTAGTTTTCTTCGTATAAGTCATTTACATCTCTGGTAAGATTTATTCCAAGTATTTTATCTTTTTGGGGGTGCTGTGAATGGTATTGATTTGGTGATTTCCTCTTCTATTTGTTGCTGTAGAGGAATCCAACTGATTTTATGTTCATCTTGTATCTTGATTCTCTGCTGAACTCTTCTATTAGTTTCGGTAGTTTTCTTGAGGATTCCTTAGGGCTTCTGTGTATAAGATCATGTCATCTGCAAATACAGGTACTTTGACCTCTTCCTTGCCAATCTGGATGCCCTTTATTTCTTTACCTAGCTTAATTGCTCTGGCTAGGACTTCCAGAAAATTGTTGAATAAGACTGGTGATAAAGGGCATCCTTGTCTGGTTCCCGACATCAAGAGGAATGCTTTCAGACTCTCTCCATTTAGGATGGTGATGGCTGTTGGCTCTGTATAAACGCCCTTTATTATGTTGAGGAATTTTTCTTCTATTCCTATTTTGCTGAGAGTTTTTATCATGTATGGGCGTTGAACTTTGTCAGTTGCCTATTCTGCATCAATTGATAAAATCATGTGATTCTTGTCTTTTATTTATCTGATGCATTACATGAATTGTTTTTCTAATGATGAACCATCCCTGCATACCTGGAATAAATCCCACTTGGTCATGGTGAAATATTTTTTTGATATGGTGTTGAATTGTGTTGGCTAGAGCCTTGTTGAGGAATTTTGCATCTAAATTCATGATGGATATAGGTCTGTAATTTTCTTTTTTTGTGGTGTCTATCTGGTTTTGCTATCAGGGATATGCTGGCTTCAAAGAACAAGTTTGGGAGTATTCTGTCCTTTTCTATGCTCTGAAATACCTTTAGTAGTAGTGGAGTTAATTCTCTGAAACTTTGGTAGAACTCTGCAGTGAAGCTCTCCGGGCCAGGACTTTTTTTTTGTTCGGAGTTTTTTGACCACCTTTTCAATCTGTTCTTTTGCTATGGGTCTATTTAGTTGTTCCACCTCTGTTTTTGTTATTTTAGGTAGGTAGTGTGTTTCTAGGAATTCATCCATTTCTTCTTGGTCTTCAAATTTGTTAGAGTACAATTTTTTATAGTAATCTGGTATGATTCTTTTAATTCCAGTTGGATCTGTTGTAATATTGCCCATCTCATTTCTTATCCAGGTTATTTGTTTCCTCTCCTGTTTTTCTTTCGTCAGTTTGGCCAACAGCTTATCAATTTTGTTAATTTTTTCAAAGAACCAGCTTTTGATCTTGTTAATTCTTTCAATTGTTTTTCTGTTTTCTATGTCTTTCAATTCTGCTCTAATTTTTGTTATTTGCTTTTCTTCTGGTGCCTGAGGGTTCCTTTTGCTGCTCTCTTTCTATTTGTTCAAGTTGTAGGGATAATTCTTTGATTTTGGCCCTTTCTTCTTTTTGTATGTGTGCATTTATCTCCATAAATTGACCTCTGAGCAATGCTTTGACTGTGTCCCAAAGGTTCAGATAGGAAGTGTTGCCATTCTCATTGGATTCTATGAATTTCTTTATTCCATCCTTAATGTCTTCTATAACTGAGTGTTTTCTGAGAAGGGTATTTTTCAGTTTCCATGTGTTTGATTTCTTTTCCCTGCTTTTTCTGTTATTGATTCCCACTTTTATGGCCTTATGGTCAGAGAAGATGCTTTGTAATATATCAATGTTTTGGATTCTGCTAAGGCTTCTTTATGACCTAATATGTGGTCTATTCTAGGGAATGTTCCATGTGCACTAGAAAAGAAATTACACTTGGTTGCTGTTGGGTGGAGTGTGCTGTATATGTCTATGAGGTCAAGTTCCTTGATTGTGGCATTTTGATCTTCCATGTCTTTATCGAGCTTCTTTCTGGATGTCCTGATCTTCACCGAAAGTGGTGTGTTGAAGTCTCCTACTATTACTGTGGAGCTGTCTATCTCACTTTTCAATGCTGATAGAGTTTATGTACCTTGTAGCGCTTTTTAGCACTGTCATTGGGTGTATAAATATTTATTATGGTTATATTCTCCTGGTATATTGTCCCTTTATTCACTGTCTTCCTCTCCATATGAAAGATCTATGACTACATGTCTTAGTCCCTCTTTATTGTTTTAATGTTGTCTTCTTTTACATAATTACATCGCTCTTTCCCTGTTTTGAGCATTTTTTTGTCTTGATTTATTTTTGTGATTTCCCTATCTGGGTTGACATATGACTGTTCTGTCCAGTGTTCTAGTCTTGTGTTGATACCTGATATTATTGGTTTTCTATCCGAAGAAATCCCTTTTGTATTTCTTGTAGTTTTGGTTTGGTTTTTACAAATACCCTAAACTTCTGTTTATCTGGGAATGTCCTAATTTCACCTTCATATTTGAGAGACAGTTTTGCTGGATATATGATTCTTGGCTGGCATTTTTTTTTGTCATCAATGCTTTATATGTCATCCCATTGCCTTCTGGCCTGAATGGTTTCTGCCATGTAGTCCGAGCTTATTCTTATTGACTGTCCTTTGTAGGTGACTTTTCGTTTATCCCTAGCTGCTCTTAAAATTCTCTATTTTTGATATTGGCAAGTTTGGTTATAATAATTCTTGGTGACTTTCTTTTAAAATCTACCTTATGTTGAGTTCAATGAACATCTTGGATAGATATCTTCTCATCTGTCACGATATCAGGGAAGTTTTCTGCCAGCAAATCTTCAACAATTCTCTCTGTATTTTCTGTTATCCCACCCTGTTCTGGTACTCCATTCACTCGTAGGTTATTTCTCTTGATAAGGTTTCTTCATGTTTTTAAATTCTTTTATCTGGTTTTTCTTTAAACATATTTGGTTCCATGTACTTTATCTTCAAGTTCATCAATTCTGCCTTCCACTTGCTCAATTCTGCTCCTCTTTCTATTGAGTTGAGTAATTCTGTAATTTTATTGTTAATCGTCTGAATTTCTGATTGCTGTCTGTCTATGGATTTTTCCAGGTTATTTAATTTTTCATTATGTTCCTGAATAGCCTTTTTAATTTCTTCAAATACTTTATATGTGTGTTCCTTGGCTTGTTCTGAGTATTGTCTGATTTCCTTTTTGATGTTTTGAGGGGTTCTGTACATTAATCTTTTGTATTCTGCATCTGGTAATTCCAGGGAGGCATTTTTATCTAGAAGATCTCTTGATTCTTTGTTTTGAGAGCTTGTTTAGGTGATCATGGTCTGTTTCTTTATGTGACTTGATATTGACTGTTGTTTCTGAGCCATCTGTAAGTTGTATTAATTTACATTTGCTTACTGTATCGTAGCGTCTTGCTTTGTTTTGTTTTGATATGCCCAAATGGTTTGCTTGAGTGCATTAGCTTGATTATTTTCGCCTTTGGAGCTCTGACGTCCTGCCCCGAGATAGCTAGAGTTTTTAATCAGGTATATCAGTGCAGGAGTCCATTCACTTTTCTTATATGAATTCGGCTCAGGTGTCCAGGTAGCTGATTATCAACAGTGTGGTACAGGCTTTGGTGTATAGTTTTAGAGGAGGAGGGGTGATTGGTGTAGGTAACAGTATCTGGTTGCAGCAGGGGGTCACACTCTGAACAAGGCAGGGGGCTTAGAATCATCCCCCACGTGTCTCTGAGGAAAGCATGTCCCTCTTCCTTAGAGTGTACAGGTGGGTGAGTTCTGAAGATGGACCACCGGCATCCAATGTTTTTGGTTGTAAGGACTGGGAAGTACCAGTTATCTTTGGACTCCTGTCGTGGGTGGCTGGGTGACCTGAGTAAAGCCACCAGTCCTTAGGCCCATGATGTGGGTAGGTGAGGACCCTGTTTAATAGGCAAAGTGGTGTCAAACATCAACCACCCACCTCTTCACCGCACAGCTGAAACAGTTCGAATCTGCGAATAAGGGCCTATTCTCCTGAAATAGGCCCACGCAGGTCCAAGCGTAGGGGGAAAGGTACTCAAAGTCCACGAACTGTTTATGCCTGGACAGGAGTTGCTTCTGTCCTGAGCTCCCGTGGTTAGTGGAGCTGGCAAATTATCTTTTCCCTCACTTGCGAATTTATTCCTTCTCCAAGGCCAGAAGGATGGCTCTAGGCACTCAACAGGGCCTATGTCAGGCCCAGGGAAATCAACAGCCACTGAATCTCGCTTGAGGGCGGGGAGGCACGATTAAATATACGCAAGTACTTAGCTTTTGCCAAAGGTGCCGTTCTTCTCTGTTTCTGGAGTTGTGAGTAGGCTGTGTGGCTGGCTGCTTCTCCCCGAGGAAACTGCGACAGAATGCTAGTATCAGCTCACTGTAGCCACTCCCAGTAATGGTGCCTGAGGACTCCTGGCGATTCAGGTCCGGTAACTCCTCTCCGGTTCTGAACCGCCTCTTCCTCCCCCTGCAGCTCAGTTCGTTTTGTGACTTTGCCTTTGATGTGCTCCTAGCTTGTCATAAATATACTCGTTTCACTTGTTTTTTGGGGTCTTTGCTGTAAGAGGGCTCACCGGAAGCATCTGTCTATTCTGCCATCTTGGCCCCACCTCCTCATGGCTAACGATCTTGAATATTTCCTCATGTATCTGTTAGCCACCTGAATGTCTTCTCTGGTGAAGTGCCTGATCATATCCTTTGCCCAATTTTAATTGGGTTGTTTGTGTTTTTGTTGTTGAAGTTTTGTAGTATCTTGTAGATTTTAGAGATTAGATCGTGATCACGTGTCACCGCCAAAATTTTTTTCCCAGTCTGTAGGTTGTCTTTTTACTCTTCTGGTGAAGTTTTTGGATGAGCGTAAGTGTTTGATTTTTAGGAGCTCCCAGTTATCTAGTTTCTCTTCTGGTGTTTGTGCATTGTTAGTAATGTATTGTATACTGTTTAAGCCATGTATTAGGGCTCTTAGTATTGTCCCTATTTTTTCTTCCATGATCTTTGTCATTTTAGATTTTACATTTATGTCATTGATCCATTTTGAGCTAGTTTTTGTGCATGCTGTGAGGCATGGGTCTTGTTTCTTTTTTTTTGCAGACAGGTATCCAGTTATGCCAGCAGCATTTGTTAAACAGACTGTCTTTTCTCCCATTCTACAGACTTTAGGACATTGTCAAATATCAGCTGCTCATATGTGGATGGATTTATCTCTGGATTCTCAATTCTGTTCCATTGGTCTATGTATCTGTTGTTGTACCAGCACCAGACTGTTTTGACTACTGTGGCGGTATAACATGTTCTAAAATCAGGTAGTTTGAGGCCTCCCACTTTGTTCTTTTTTTAGTAATGCTTTCACTTTTTTTTTTTTTACTTTTTACTTATCTGGGGCCTCTTTCCCTTCCATATGAAGTTGGTGATTTGTTTCTCCATCTCATTAAAATATGTTGTTGGAATTTGGATCGGAATTGCATTGTATCCATAGATGGCTTTTGGTAGAATAGTCATTTTTACAATGTTAAGACTTCCTATTCATGAGCAAGGTATGTTTTTCCACTTATGTAGGTCTCTTTTGGTTTCCTGCAGTAGTGTCTTCTAGTTTTCTTTGTATAGGTCTTTTATATCTCTGCCTAGATTTATTCCTAAGTATTTTATCTTCCTGGGGGCTATTGTTAAAAAAAAAAAAAAGTTAATAGTACTTATTTGGTGATTTCCTCTCCGAAGTTCTCTTTGTTGGTGTAGAAGAATCAAACTGATTTTTGTATGTTTATCAAAGTATCCTGATACTTTGCTGAAAACTTGTATTAGTTCCAGTAGTTTTCTTGTGGATTCTTTGGTGTGTTCTGTGTATAAGATCATACAATCATACTTTCACCTCTTCCTTACCAATTTGGATGCCCTTTCTTTCTTTTCTAGCCTAACTGCAGTGGCTAGGACCTCCAGTGCAATGTTGCACAAGAGAGGTGATAAAGGACATCCTTGTCTCATTCCCATTCTCAAGGGGAGTGCGTTCTGACTCTCTCCATTTAGGACGATGCTGCCTGTTGGGTTTGTATAAATGTTTATTATGTTTAGGAATTTCCCTTCTATTCCTATTTGCTGAGGGGTTTTTTTTTTTTCATTATGAATGGGTGTTGGACTTTGTTGAATTCCTTTTCTGTATCAATTGAGAAGATCATGTGTTTCCTGTCTTTCATTTATGTGATGGATTACACTGATTGTTTTGCTACCCTTGAGCCATTCCTTCTTACCTGGTATGAGTCCCTGTTGGTCACGGTGAATTATTTCTTTTATATGTTGTTGAATTCTACTGGCTAGAATTTCATTAAAGATTTTTTTGTCTATGTTCATGAAGGATGTTGGTTTGTAATTTTCTTTTTTTTGTGGAGTCTTTACCTGGTTTTGGTATCAGGGTTATGCTGGTTTCATAGAATGAGTTTGGGAGTATTCCATCCTTTTCTATGCTCTGAAATACCTTTAGTAGTAGTGGTGTTAACTCTTCTCTGAAAGTTCGGTAGAATCCTGTAGTTAAGCCGTCTGGGTCAGGGCTTTTTTTGTTGCGAGTTTTTTAAATTATCTCTTCAATCTCTTCTTTTGCCATAGGTTTATTTAGTTTTTTTTTTTAACCGTAGTATTATGTAATTATGTAGTTCAGTTATGTAATGTATTTCTAGAAATTTCTCCATTTCCTCTAGGTCTTCAGAGTTGTTAGGAGTACAATTTTTCATAGTACTGTTATGAGTCTTTTAATTTCAGTTGGGTCTGCTGTGATATTGCCCACCTCATTTCTTATTCGGGTTATTTGCTTCCTCTCCTGTTTTTCTTTTGTCAGTTTGGCCAATGGCTTATTCATTTTGTTGATCTTTCAAAGAACCAGCTTTTGGTCTTGTTAACTCTTTCAATTGTTTTTCTGTTCTCTATTTCATTTGTGTCTGCTCTAATCTTTATTATTTCCTCTCTTCTGGTGCCCGCGGGCTTCTTTTGCTGCTCTCTATTTGTTCGAGTTGTAGGATTAAAGTTTTGATTTTGGCCCTTTCTTCTCTTTGTATGTGTGCATTTATTGCTATATAATTGGTCCATTTATAGCACTGCTTTTGCTGTGTCCCAAGGGTTGTGGTAGGATGTGTTTTCATTCTCATTTGATTCTGTGATTTTCTTTATTCTGTCCTTGATTTCTTCTATAACCCAGTAGTTTTTGAGCAAGGTGCTGTTCAGTTTCCATGTGTGCTTTTTTTTTTCTCCTTGCTTTTTGTGTTACTGATTTCTACTTTTATGGTTTTATGGTCAGAAACGATGTTTTGTAATATTTGTATGTTTTGGATTCTGTTAAGTCTAGCTTTGTGACCTATTATGTGGTCTATCCTGGAGAATGTTCCATGTGTGCTGGAAAAGAAAGTATACTTGGCTCCTGTTGGGTGGAGTGTTCTGTTTATGACTATGAGATTGTGGCATTTAGATTTTCTGTATCTTTATCAAGCTTCTTTCTGGATGTTCTGTCCTTCACCAAAAGGGGTGTGTTGAAGTCTCCTACTATAATTGTGGAGCTGTCTATTTCTCTTTTCAATGTCGTTAGAGTGTGTTTTGTGCATTTTGGAGCCCTGCCATTGAATGCATAAATATTTATGATGGTTATATCCTCTTGGTGTATTGATCCTTTAATCTTATCCTTTGTGGTGGATTTTGCTTTAAATTCTATTTTGTCAGAGATTAATATTTCCACTCCTGCTTTTTTTTTTCATTGTTCTTTGCTTGATGTATTTTTTTTTTCATTCTTTGAGTTTTAGTTTGTGTCTTTGAGTCTAAGGTATGTCTCTCGTAGGTAGCATATGGATGGATCGTGTGTCTTTTTAATCCATTCTGCCAGTCTCTATCTCTTTATTGGTGCATTTAGTCCATTTACATGCAGCGTGATTATTGATAGGTATGAGTTTTTTTTTTTACGAGTTTAGTGCAGTTATTTTGATGTCTTTTATTTTGTGTGTGTTGCTGACAGTTTCTTTGTTCCACTTAATTTTCTGTGCCGAGTCTTTTTCATTGTTGCTGATTTTGTATTTGCTGAGTCTTTATGTTTTTCTTGTTTTTTTTTATTTTGATGCATAGAATTGTTAATTTCCTTTGTGGTTACCTTAATATTTTCCTGTTTTTCTAAGTTTAAACCAATCTTTTATTTCTTTATATCGCCTTCACTTCCTCTCCAGGTGGAAGTTCTATGACATTATTTAGTCCCTCTTTTTTGTTGCAATGTTGTCATGTTTTACATATTGATGTCTCTGTTTCCCTATTTTCAGTGTTTTAGCTTTGATTTATTTCTGTGACTTCCCTATCTGGGTTGATATCTGGTTGCTCTGCCCTGTTTTCTAGTCTTTTGTTGTTATCTGATGTTACTGATTTTCTAACTGAAGGACTCCCTTTAGTATTTCTTGTAATTTTTGTTTGATTTTTACACGTTCCCTAAACTTCTATTTATCTGGAAATACCCTAAATTTCACCATTATATTTTAGAGACAGTTTTACTGGATATGTAATTCTTAGCTGGCAATATTTTTCCTTCAAGGCTTTATATATGTCATCCCATTGCCTTCTTGCCTGCATGGTTTCTGAGTAGTCAGAGTTTAGTTTTATTGACTTTTGTAGATGACTTTTCGTTTATCCTTAAAAAAACAAAAAACAAACCAAACCCACTGCCGTTGAGTCAATTCCGACTCACAGCAACCCGATAGGACAGAGCAGAACTGTGCCATAGAGTTTCCAAGGAGCGCCTGGCGGATTCGAACTGCCAACCTTTTGGTTAGCAGCCATAGCAGTTAACCACTACACCACCAGGGTTTCCATAGCTGCTCTTAAGATTCTTTATCTTTGGTTTTGGCAAGTTTGATTATAATATGTCTTGGTGACTTTCTCTTAGGATCTACCCTGTGTACAGTTTGATGAACTTCTTAGATAGATATCTTCTCATCTGTCATGATATCATGGATGTTTTCTGCCAACAAAATCTTCAGCAATTTTCTCTGTATTCTCTGTTATCCCCCCCATTCTGGTACTCCAATCACTCATAGGTTACTCCCCTTGATAGACTCCCACATAATTCTTAGGGTTTCTTAATTTTTAAAAATCCTCTTATCTGGTTTTTCCTCAAATAAATTGATGTCAAGTGCTTTACCACTAATTCTGACTTCCATTGCCTCAATTCTGCTCCTATGACTTTCTACTGAGTTGTCTAATTCTGAAATTTTGGATTTCTGTTTGCTGTCTCTCTATGGATCCTTGCAACATGTTAAATTTGTCAATATGTTCTTGTATAATCTTCTTTAGTTCCTCTGTTGCTTTGTCTGTATGTTCCTTGGTTTGATGTGCATTTTGCCTGATGTCCTTCCTGATCTCTTGAAGAGCACTGTATATTAATCTTTTGAATTCCACCTTCGGTAATTCCAAGATATTCTCTTCCTCCTGGAGGTTTTTTTGGTTCTTTGTTTTGGTCATTTGCCGAAGCGCTCATGGTCTGCTTCTTTTACATGCTTTGATATTGACTGCTGTCTCTGAGACACCCATGAGTTATTATATTTATTTTATGTTTGCTTACTATGTTCTGGCTTCTTGTTTTGTTTTAATACATCTACATCCAAATAGGCTGGTCATGTGAACTACTTTATTGCCGTCTTTGAAGCTCTCACATCCTGTCACCAGGTGGTTAGAGCTGTTCATAGGTATGTAAGCCCAGGGGTCCATTTACTTTTCTTGTGTAGATTCCGTTTAGGTGTCCAGATTGTCAGTCACTGAATATGTGATGTAGGCTCTCACCTACAGCCCTAGACGGACAGGGGTGATTGGAGTAGGCACAGGTATGTAGGAGCAGAAAGGGGTCATGTGCTGAGCAAGGCAGGGGGCTGACGGCTGCCCCTGAGTATCTGAGTAGAAGGCATGTCCCTGTTCCATACAGTGCGTAGGTGGGTGGGTTTTGCAGCCAGTCTTTGGCCACCTAATGCTGTTGGCTGTAAGGACTGGGAGGCACCGCTTGTTCTTGGATACCTGTTGAGGGTGGTTTGGTGGAGTGGGTGGAGCCACCAGTCCTTAGGCCCCTGATGTGGGTAGGTGAGTACCCTGCTTTATGGGTAGGGAGGTGTCAAATATCACAAATCTGCCACTCCCCCTTATAGCTGTTGCAGTTGAAAACAGACTTCAGGTATATACCCTGTTGTACTATGCTAATATGGGCCTACACTGTTGATATGGGCCCACTTATGTCTAGGCAGGGATGAAAGGTATTCAAAGTCCATGGCCCTCTTTTGCCTGTGCTTAGGCAAAGGGGCTGTGTCTGCCCTGAGCTTCCAGCTTAGGGGAGCTGGCAGATTATTTTTTCCTGTTTGTTAACTTGTTCCCTCTCTAGAGCCAGAAGAATGGCTTGGAGCACTCAGTGGTTTCTAATTCTGGACCAGGGGGTGCAGCAATCACTGAAGCTGGACTGGGATCTGGAGAAGAGTGGGGAGGGGGTAGGTAAATGGGAGAGATGTACTTCCCAAAGGGGGGGAGGATTTTTTTGATCTGCATGGTAGGTTAGATACTTGTACTTATCTTTTGCCGATTGAGTGCCGCTTCTCCCTGGTTCCAGAGTTTTGAGCAGACTTTCCGCTCCTCGGTTTCTCCTGATACGGAAAATGCATTCTGAGTGCTACTGCTTGCCTCAGGGTGCCAGCCAGATCAGGTCTGGCGAATCCTTGCTGCTTCTGAACTGTCTCTCCCTCCCCCTGATGCTCAGTCTGACTCAACTTTGTCTTTGATGTTCAGGGCTCCTAAATTGTCATATATAATCGATTCACTTGGTTTTTCAGTTCTTTGTTGTAAGAGGGGCCACAGGAAACATCTGACTACTCCACCATCTTGGCCCCCCCCCCCCGACTTTCAAGTCTTATTATTTAAGAAATATATTTTGTTAGGCTACAGTTGCCATAGATAGTGATTCCTCTGATGGGATCAGGATAAAGTAAATTGAAAACCTTCTGGAAAGGATTCACTATTCTAGATGCCAGTAAGAACATTTGTGATTCATTGAAGAAGGTCAAGATAACAACGTTAACAGCAGTTTGGAAGAAGTTGATTCCAACCCTCATGGTTCAAGACTTCAGTGGAGGAAGTAACTGGAAATGTGGTGGAAACAGCAAGAGAACTAGAATTTGAAGTGGAGCCTGATGATGTGACTGAATTGCTGCAATCTCACAATAAAACTTTAGCAGATGAGGAGTTGTTTCTTATGGAAGAGCAATGAAAGTATTTTCTTGAGATGCAATCAACTCCTGGTGAAGATGCTGTGAACATTGTTGAAATAACAATAAAAGATTTAGAATATTACATAAACTCCGTTGAAAAAGCAGTGGCAGGGTTTGAAGGTTTTTTTTCCAATTTTGAAAGAAATTCTACTGTGGGTAAAATCCTAATAAAACAGCTTTGTGTGCTACAGAGAAATCTTTCATGAAAGGAAGAGTCAATCAATGTGGCAAACTTCATTGTTGTCTTATTTTAAGAAATTGCCACAGCCACCCCAACCTTCAGCAACCCCATCCTGATCAGTCAGCAGCCACCAACACTGAGGCATGACCCTCCACCAGCAAACAGGTTACAACTTGCTGAAGGCGCAGATGATGGTTAGCATTTTTTTTTTAGCAATAAAGCATTTTTTAATTAAGGTATGTACATTGTTTTTTTTTTAGACATAATGCTATTGCACACTTAATAGGCTAAAGTATAGTATAAACATAACTTTTATGTGCACTCCCACCAAACTAGGAAACCAAAAAATACATGTAGCTCACTTTATTAAGATATTCACTTTATTGCAGTGCTCTGGAACTGAACTTGAAATATCTCCAAAGTATGCCTGTACCTATAGATGTAGTCCCCTTTGGAAATAGGATTGTCTTTGTTATATTAAGGAGGACACACCTAATCACTTCTGAGTTATAAAAACAGCAGATTGTACAAGTTAGACATAGATGCAGGCACACACAGGATAAAACAAATGTCATGTGAGGACTGCCAAGGAACACCCAGGGCTACCGACAAGGAAGGAATCAACATGGCCACGGCCCAGATTTGGCCTACTAGCCTCCAGAATTTTGAGACAATAAATGCCTGTTTGTTAAAGCCACCCACTTGTGACATTTCTGTTACAGCAGCACTAGGAACTAAGACAGTGCATGTTCACAATAAATCACGTTATTTGTATAAACAATCGAGGCAAAGTGAACCACACTCATCAGTTAAGGAACAGATGAAAACCAAGGTCCCACACCACCTTGCAAGCAGGCCTTTCTAAAGCATAGCAGCCTTGTGCCTGCTATGTTAACTCCATACTGTACAGTTTAGCACAGTGCTCACATTATAAGTTAACTACATGTATACTCTGTGGATACCATTACATTGCAATATCATGCGTCAGTTCATGTTTCTCATAAAATAGCTACAGTTGTGGAAAAGGATGGGTGTGGATCTCTGTATACAGGTGGAGGCAGTGCTTCTTGAAATATGTTCTGTGAAAAATGGGGTCTGTTGGAAAATTGCTTGGCAAAATGTTGTATATTATTTCTTTTCTTGTAAATTCTTAATTCATATTAGCAAATTCAAGGCCCTCAGAGGTTCTATAGTAAACAAACTGGTTTTTGTACGATTGAATCCAGAATTTCATATTTGACCATGCAACACCTATTAACTACTTGCTGACATTTTAGGAAATGCTGTACTAAGGCAAACAGATACGTCCAAAAACAAATACATCCACCAAATCCTGGACATATGCGAAAAATATGAAACGTCAGCAAGCTTTCAAAGAGAGTTATTAGAGCTAGAATTGTGAAGTTACCTGCTCCTGTGATAGGCAATAAACTTACAAAACCACTAGATGGCATGTGTGGAGTAGTCTATCTTTGCAAACTTGGCCTCGATGAATTATAAAAAGAAGAGAAAATGAAGATAAACTAGTTTCCACTGAAAAAGACAATCATTTTTATATTAAGTCTGGTTTGGAATTGATCTAAACATTTAAATAAGTTAACTGATGTACAATAGTCACACATTGTCCTTCCTACCTGCTAAAAAATAATTATTGTCTTCCAGCATGATAGAGTGAGGAAGTTAACAAACTCCAAAAGCAAACATAAAACTGAACAAAGCTGTCAAAAATAACCATGTCGGCACTCTGGAATTTGCTAAAAGGCATACAACAAAATGAGAAGCATTCAATTACAAAAACTATAGAATATCAGGTAAGAACAGTAGAGTCTGTGGCATTTTTTGCCCAGGACTGCTCCCATTGTGCCCCACCCCCCAATTTCTTTGGCCCACCAATTCAACCAAGGCAGGGCAGGCTGAAAAATTAAGTTTTTCTGCTGTTTCCATAGGGGACTCAATTCATCTGGAACTTTAGAAGGAGTAGATCCATTAGCCTGAGGTTAACAGGGACATCTGGGGAGTCAGGCAGCCACAGGGAGCTTGATAAATTCACTGCATATTCCAAGCTGACTAGAAGCTCATCACATGCATAGCAGTGACTGGTGCGCCCAAACCACCCATATATCACTGGCTGACAGAGCCTAAACATACAAAAAGGAGGCATGAGAGCTCCTGGAAGAAAATAAAATCTGGGCCAGACTAGAAAACAGCCTGAAATTCGAATGGGCTCCCTAGCCCACACACAGAGGAGTGCAACCATTGACCAATCTTTGAATGAACACTAAAGCAATGCAGACATAAGGACCACCAGTAGAAAGCCAAGCTTGAAAGTAAAAACAAAGGGAGGGACTGAATAGAAATAATCGGCAACTACAGACTACGGGACAGACAGGCTTCACATTATTTAACCAGTTCCTTTGAGTAGACTGTGACTCATCATGACTCCAAGTGTGTCGGAGTAGAACTGTGCTCCATAGGGTTTTCTATTATTTTAATTTTAATAATATATTTTATTTCACCCAGTATACCCAAAATACTATCATTTCAACATGTAATTGAAAACAAAAATTATTATTTTTTGGTGAAAATATACATAACAAAACATATACCCATTCAACATTTTCTACATGTACAGTTCAATGACATTGGTTACATTCCTTGCACTGTGTCACCATCTCGCTATCTCTACCCATATTGTTTCATCATTAACATAGACTCTTCTCTCCTCTAAACTTCTCCTCCGTGTTTTAGAGTTATTGTTGTCAATTTTATCTCATATACACAAGTCTTCAAAAGACTGCACTGTTCAAGGTGAACATTCTTTACCAGTTGAGCTAATCTGTTGTTTAGCTTAAAAATGGCTTCACAGGATAGTTTCAGTTCAAAGCTTAAAGATTATCTCAGAGAAATAGATTTGGGGGTTCCCCCAGACTCAATGGGTCCAGTAAGTCTGTTTTCTATAAGAATTTTAAATTATGTTCCATATTTTTTCTTTTTCTGATAAGGATCCCTCTACTGGATCCTTGATCAAAATGTCAGTAATGGAATGGAAAAACTAATCCTCAATTTTATATGGAAAGACAAGAGACCCCAAATAGTCAAAGAAATGTTGAAGAAGAACAAAGTAGGATGCTTCACACTTCCTGACTTCCAAACATATTGCACAGCTACAGTAATCAAAACAGCCTGATACTGGTATAATGACAGACACATAGACCAATGGAATAGAATTGAAAATACAGAAAGAAATCCAAACATTTATGGTCAAATTGATTTTCAACAAGTGCCAAATACATTCAACAGGAAAAGAACAGTCTCTTCAACAAATCATGCTGGCAAGGTGTATTTCCACATGCAGAAAAAGGAAACAAGAGCCATACCTCACACCATACACAAAAACTAATTCAAAATGGATCAAGGACCTAAATGTTAAATCCAAAACCATAAAGTTCTTGGAAGAAAATATAGGAGCAAAGCTTCAGGACCTAATTTTTTTCAATGATAGATTATCAAACACAACAACTAATGCACGAGCAAAAGAAAACAAGAAAGAACTGGGACCTCATAAAGTTAAATACATATGCTCATCAAAAGACTTAAAAGGAAAAAGACACAACCTACAGACTAGGAAAAATTCTTTGGGAATGATATAATTGATAAAAGTCTAATGTCTAAATTATATTTTAAAAGTCTACAACTTAACAACAAAAAGACAGCCCAAACAAAAACTGGGCAAAGGACATGAGCAGACACTTCAACAAAGAGGATATTCAAATGACCGACAGACACATGAAAAGGTGCTCAACGTCATTAGCTATCGGAGAAGTGCAAATCAAAATCACAATGACATACCATTTCATTCCCACTAGGATGGGTAGGATTTAAAAAAAGTAACAATAACAAGTGTTGAAGGGGATGTGGAGAAACCGGAAACCTCATCCACTGCTGGCGGGAATGTAAAATGGTACTGCCATTGTGGAAAACAGTCAGGAGGTTCCTCAAAAAACTAGAGGTAGAGCTGCCATATGACCTAGCAATTCCACTCCGAGGTATATACCCTAGGAATGTAATAGAAGTGACACGAACAGACATATGCACACCTACGTTCATTGCAGCACTGTTCACAATAGCAAAAGGATGGAAACAACCTAAGTGCCCATCAATTGATGGATTGATAAGTAAAATGTGGCACATACATACAATGGAATAGTACTCAGTGATAAAGAAAAATGAGTTCCTGAAACATCCTGGAGCACGGATGAACCTGGAGGACATTTCTATTGAGCAAAATAAGTCAATCACAAAAAAAGAAAATATTGTATTTTGTCATGATTTCTTATGTAATGACATGGAAACCCTGGTGGCGTAATGGTTAAGTGCTATGGCTGCTAACCAAAGGGTCGGCAGTTTGAATCCACCAGGCACTCCTTGGAAACTCTATGGGGCAGTTCTACTCTGTCCTATAGGGTCGCTATGAGTCGGAATCGACTCGACGGCACTGGGTTTGGTTTTTGGTTTTTATGAACTGACATGAACAGGTAAATGTATAGAAACTAACAATCATTAGTGATTACAGGGATGGGGGCATTTGTTATTTTTAGACAGTAGCCAAACAAACAAACTTGTTGCCATTGAGGCGATTCCAACTCATACTGACTGACCCTAAGAGACAGAATAGAACTGCCCCATAGGGTTTCTAAGGATTCGAACTGCCGACCTTTTGGTTAGCAGCTGAGTTCTTAGCCACTGTGCCACCAATGCTCCTTTTTAGATATCAGACATTTGTTTTTTTGGTGATGGGAAAGGTAACATCCAATGAGTGTGAAGTGTACACAGCTTGATGGAGGTAAACAATGTCACTAAAATGTACACAAGAAAAAAAGGCCTGCTGGTAACTGCTATGGCATATATAATTTTGAAACAATCACAACAACTACCAAAAAATATACGTGTGGTTATATGTATATATATACATGTAAGCATATATGTGCATAGGTATGAATATGTGAGTATACATGCGTGTATACATTGGTGCATGCATATGTACATGCATATGCATGTATGTAACTACAGGCATGTATATTCACATATATAATAAAGTACACAGTGGACACAGTTATAGATACTTCTTAGACATAACTACTTCATGATACTGGTTTTCTGAGTTTGAAGGAAGAGCCTTGTGGGACATCTCGGTCAACCGGCACACTATAGTTCATAAAGTTATGTTCTACATCTTAGCTTGGTGAGTAGTGTCTATAGTCCTAAGAGCGTGTGAATGGCCATCTAAGATACAATTATTGGTCTTTATTTGTCTGGAACAAAAGAGAAAGAAGGAAACCAAAGACTCAAAGAAGAAACCAGTCTACAGGACAATTTGTCTACATAGACCACAGCCTCATCTATCTTGAGACCATAAGAACAAGATGATGCCCGGCTACCACTATCAACAGTTCTGAGAAGTGCCACAATAGATGGACACTGATAGAATGGGAGAAAAATGTGGAACGGAACCTCAAATTCCTAAGAAACAAACAACAACAAAAACGAAAAAACAGACTCGCTTGACTGGCTGAGACTGGAGGACCTCCCCAGACTATTGCCCTGAGATATTCTTCAAACCTGGAACTGAAACTGACCCCTGAAGTCACCTTGTAGCTAAATAATAGCTTGGCTCAAATAAAAAAATATCACCCATAAGTACTCTGCTCCTTTAAAAATCACCTGTATGAGACCAAATGGTCACCAACTACTTTAAAAAACAAAGACAAGAATGTAAGGGGAGCAGGGAAACTAGATTAATAGAAGCGGAACTACCAGAATGGAAATGAGAATGTTCATGCGTTGTGAAGAATGTAACCAATGTCACTGAACAACTTGTGTAAATTGTTGAATGGGAACCTGAACTGCTGTGTAAACATCCACCGAAAACACAATAAAATATTATTTTAAAAAAAGTTCAGAAATGGTAGCCGGGCACAATCCCTCCTTTTGATCTCATGACAATGAAGATAATAGTTCATGGAGGCAATTGGACCTGCGGTCTATATCCTTCTCTGATTCCTGGGTCTCCTTCTTCCTCTGTTGTTCCTGGTGAATAGAAGCCAATTGTATCTCGGATGGCCGCTCACCAGCTTTGAAGGCTCCACACACTACTCACAGTAGTACTCTAAAAACAGTACTAGGCCAACTGATGGGAGAGACCCTCAAAACCATGATCCTGAACCTTTGAACTAAGAAAGCTCATCCCATGAAGTGTTCAGTTGGACCTAAGTAGTATCAATAAGTGCTGCCTCTCTTTTTTTATTATTATTGGATGTTGTTGTTGTTGTAAAATTACATATAAACACTATATTTTGCCATTTGCCCTTTTTCTTGTGTACATGAGGATCCCTAGCTGGCACAGTGGTTAAAGTACTCGGCTGCTAACTGAAAGGTCAGCAGTTCAAACCCACTAGAAAAAGATGTTTCAGCCTGCTTCCGTAACGATTTACAGCCTTGGAAACCCTATGGAGCAGCTCTACTCTGTCCCATAAAATCACTGTGAGTTGGAATCAACTCAGTGGCAGTGGGCTTGGGTAGGGTTTTCTGGTGTACATCTTATCACAACTTGATATCATCTAGGCAACTTGATATCACATTGATATCACATAGTAATTTGTCAAGCTGTGTAATCATTACCCAAAGTCAATGCCAATTTTCCCATCACCATAAATAAAAATTCACTACTTCCTAGAAATTGATTCCCCCTCTCTCTCTCCCTCATCCTCAGAGCTGCCCCATAGGGTTTCCAAGGAGCAGGTGGTGAATTCAAACTGCTGACCTAGTGGTTAGCAGCTGAGCTCTTAACCATTTCACCACCAGGGCTCCTAATAAACATTGGTCTCCATCTATTTATCTATTTCTCTCACTTCAAATAAGTGAGTTCATATAATATTTGTTCCTTTGTGATTAACTTATTCACTTAGCATAATGTCTTCAAATTTCATCCACATTGTAGCATGTATCAGGACTTCATTTCTCTTTAAGCTGAGTAATATCCCGTTGTATGCATGTACCACATTTTGTTTATCCATTCATCTGATGATAGGCATTTGGGTTGAGTCTTAGTTATCTAGTGCTGCTATAACAGAAATACCACAAGTGGATGGCTTTAACAAAAAGTTTATTTTCTCACAGTAAAGTAGGCTAAAAGTCCAAATTTAGGGTGTCAGCTCCAGGGGAAGGCTTTCTCTCTCTGTCGGCTGTATCATCAATCTTCCCCCAGACTAGGAGCTTTTCTGCACAGGGACCCTGGGTAGAAAGGACGGGCTCTGCTCCTGGCACTGCTTTCTTGGTGGTATGAGGTCCCCATGTCTCTCTGCTTGCTTCTTTCTTTTACATCTCAAGAGATTGCCTCAAGACACAATCCAATCTTGTAGACTGAGTCCTGCCTCACTAACATAACTGCCACCCATTCTCTCCCATTAACATCACAGAGGCAGGATTGACAACGTATAGGAAAATCACATAATACCGGGAATCATGGCCCAGCCAAACTGATACACACATTTTTTGGGGGACATAATTTAATCCATGACAGGTTGTTTTCAGTTAAGCTATTGTGAATAATGCTGCAATTAACACAGGCATACATATGTTTCTTCGTATCACTACTTTTAGGTCTCTATGGTATACACCTAGGAGTGGAAATGTTGGGTTATATGGTAGATCTATTTTTAGCTTTTTGCAGGATCACCATACTGTTTTCCACAACAGTTGTACCATTTTACATTCCCAACAGCAATGAATCTCCCCATGTTCTCTCCAACATTTTTTATTTTCTGTTTTTTTGATCATTGCCATTTCCAGTAGGGGTGAGGTGGTATCTCATTGTAGTTTTAATTTGTATCACTCTAATGGCTAATGATGATGGGCATCTTTTCATGTATTTGTTAGTTGCTTTAGTATCTTCTTTGGTGAAGTGTCTGTTCATGTCTTTTGTCCAGTTTTTGACTGGGTTATTCGTCTTTTACTTGTTAAGTTGCTCCACAGGGTTTTTCAGTGGCTGATCTTTCAGACATAGATCACCAGAACTTTCTTCTGAGGTGCCTATGGATGGACTGGAATCACCAACTTTTTGGTTAACAGCCGAGTGCTTAAACATTTGCACCACCCAATGACACCATCACATATTTAGTCCACCCATAAAAGCTGGAGTGAATACACGGAGCAGCTATTTGAGAATTCTGAATGGTAAATAGTGGCCGGATGACTAAGGAATAAGACCAAAATTGAAAGTACCATTAAAGTGGCAGTGAGTTTACCAATTTTTTCCTATCTGGTATCCCATGGCTAAACTAGAAGTGCGCAATGGGGCACAAAGAGAGAGATCTCCAGAGGAATCCCTCTATTTCTGGCTTCAGAAATGGGAAGAGGGATTCCCAACATTCATATAAAGTACTGAAATTCACCATTTTTCCCTCTTTTCTTTGTATTCATCACTCCAGGCCCCAAGCAATCCTGTGGCACCTCGACAAAGCTCACAGAAGTCAAACTCTGAGGGGGTGGACCTTTCCTCTCTGATCAGTGGAGCTATGGTCCTGGGAGTGTAGAGGCAATCACTGTTGCTTTTCTGCTGTCTTTATCCTCCCCAAATTTGGCCCTGGACACAGTTGCAAAGGCAGAAGTACATAATAAAGGAGAGTAACTAATACCACAGCTTTCTGGCTAAGGAACAATTAAAGGAGCCACAAGGAATTTTAAGTACTGGGGACATTACAGGGAAGGAGGAACTGAGAAACATTGTTTATGAGCTCTTAGGTTTACCACTGGAGCTATGCATGCATAAATCTGATCCTATTTGACATAACACAAATGGTGAGAACTGAACTAACAGACAGCCCAGGTCCCAGACTGACAACAGGAAGCCCGAATGTGGGCCTGATCCAAATAGCACTGCAGAGGCTCTGAAACAGAACTGACTTTCGCACAACAGCCCACAGAAGACAGGTTGGAACTTTTACCTAAATATAACTGGGTTAATATTCTACACAGGATATTAAAAAAAGACTTAAGAGTCTCATAATATTTAAAAATGTTCAGGATAAAATCAACACGACTCAGTATAAGAAGAACCAGGAAAACCTCAAGTAATTTGGGAAAACGCAATCAATAGACACTAATGATGAGATGGCACAGTGTTGGAATTATCTGGTAAAGACATTGAAGCAGCTACTATAAAAATTCTCAAACAAGTCATCGTGAAAACTGTTGAAACTAATGACAAAATAGAAAGTCTTAGTAATGAAATAGAATATATAAAGAACATAATAGAAAATTTAAGACCAAAATGTACAATAACAAAAATAAACAACTCACTGTATAGACTCAATAGCAGAACAGGGACAACAGATGAGTCAGAAAACAGGAAGATACATCAAATTGAGCAAAAGAGAGAAAACTGAAAAACAAATAAGAACAAAACCTAAGGGAACTACTGGACAATGACAAAAGGTTTAACATTTGTGTGTTCAGAGACCCAGAAGGAGAGAAAAAAAGAGTGTAATTGGAAAAAAAAGTATTTGAAAAATTGGCAAAGGACATAAACATAATATTCAAGAAGCTAGTGAAACCAAAACAGAATAAACACAAAGAAACTCCTGCCCAGGTATATAAAAATTGCTGAAACTGAAAGATAAAAACTGCTGAAAACTAAAGAGAAGGTAAAAAAATTATTAAAGCAAGCAGAGAAAAACAACACATTTCATAAAGGACAATAATTATTTCAATGACTTCTGATTTGTCATTACAAATGCGGAAGCCAGAAGGAAACGGCATAACATTTTTAAAATCCTGAAAGACAGAGCTGCCAACCCAGAATTCTATACCCTGCAAAAGTGTTCTTTCAGGGATGAAGTGAAAAAAGACATTGTCA